>NC_142517.1:135540000-135840000 GCF_057876585.1 Rhinolophus sinicus
TGGGTACCTAACATTGAAAAAATGTGATTCCGTGATTACTGAGAAATGCTGAGTGTTTTTTCTTCAATTTTGAGTCCGTTGAAAGTGTGTGTGTGTGTGTGTGTGTCTGAAATTGTCAAAAGCAGCAGGCTGAGTTCGCATGTAGACATTGAGGAATAAAAGGCTATTTCATGATTGTAGATGTTAGAGAAGAAAACAAAAAGGAAAAGTACTATATGGAGAGGATGAGAAAAGGAATGATGGGTCAAAGAGAAAGAGCTGCAGTGGGAATAATGTCAGTAATATTTTGTGTTTTTGTAATTATACTTCTTTTTAATAGCCACTTACTTGAAATTGTGACAAATAACATGGTGATTTCCTTTTAGTAATAAAACTGCTATACTTTTAAAAATTGTGTGGTGCAGTTTTTTTGTATTCCTCATTCTCTAAATGAATAGACAAGTGAAATGTAATTTTATTCATTTCCCACCAAGATTGCTGCTTTTATTTTCCAATTTCACCTCATTTTTATACTAGATCACATCTCCTCTCATCTATTTAGCAACTTTCCTCTTTCTGACTTTCATCATTCCTTTGCTCTCTCCATTGGATCATGCTCATGAGCATGAAAATAAGTCATTATTTCTGCATCTTGGAAAAAAAATCCTTCTTTTAACTGTAATTCCCACTGTAATCTGTCCATTAGCTCCGTATTTCCCTGTTTCACCTTACATCAACATTTCTCAAAGTTATATCTCCTCATTTTCTACCATTCCTTTCCTTCCTATCTCTCTCAGGCCCATCCTACCCAAATACTCACTTTACCACAAAACTACTCTTATAAGATCCCTGTGAGCTTCATGCTGCTAAATCCAATGGCCAGTTGGATTTACCAAGCTTCTTCTCAGTCTCCCCTTTTGGTCCCTCCTAATTTCTTTAACTTTTATTATTGGGATGTCTCAGTATCCATTATTTGGATCTCTTCAATTCTTCATCTATAGTTACTTCCGTGGTGATCACATCCATTTTTATGGTATTAAATGTCATCTATATGCCAATGACTCCCAAATGCTACCTCCAAGCTAGACTTCCCCGTGAACTCCAGACTCACACATACAAATACCTCCTTCCCCCTGATATCGCCACTAGAACTTATGATATGCACTTGAAATAACATGAGAAAATTACGTTCCTATTCTTTGCTCCCTAATATTCTCCATACTTAGTTTTCCCAATCTCAAAAATAACTCAATCTTTCCAATTGCTCAGCCCAAACCACTGTCATCATCCTTGACTCCTTGTTAATTTATACCCCACCTCCTATTCAACAGGAACTCCTGTTGACTCTACTTTCAAATATATCATAAATCTAACTGCTTCTTACCATCTTCACTGCTACCATCTTAGTCCAATCCACACCCTCTCCAACCTTCCACCCTTGTGCCCCACAGTGTGTTGGCAACACAGTAGCAATGTTGATTCATTTAAAAAGTCAGTCAGGTATGCAACTCCTCTTACTTCTTTCTAAGGACTCCCCATCTTGCCAAAAGTATAAGCAATTTTTTTTTGTTTTACAATTTTCTACAGCGACCTGCTTGTTATGGTCCTCCTTTATTTCTCCAACTTCATTTCCTACTTGTCTTCCCTCTGTTTATCCTGCTCCAGACATCGGCCTCCTTGCTGCTCCATGAACAAGCTAAGCGTGCTCTTCCTCATGGTCTTTGAGCTTGCTCTTCTCTACCTACCATATCCATGCCTCTCCCCTTCAATTATGTCAAGTCTTCATTCAGTTTTACATTTTCAGTGGAACGTTCTCTGATCGTTAAATATAAAATTGCAAACTACCCCCATCCCTGACACTCCTTATCCTCCTTATTTGCTTTATTTCTCTCTATGGTACTTACCGTCTAATATGATAATAATTTACGCTTTCAAAATTATGTCTTCTCTACCAGGATGTAAATCTCATAAAAGCAAACATTTTTTTGGGGTCTGTTTTATTCACTGCTGTATTCCCAGCATATGTAGACTATCTCCTGGTACATAGTAAACGGCCAAGAACTACTTGGCCAATGGATAAGTCCTAATATCACATTCTAATAAGGTTATCAACAGAATTCCAAATTTGAATTTAGTACAAACATATTTGTGACAATGCACTGCCTCAAATCTATTTTAACGTTTAGATAATTCTAAATTAATTTTAATTTGAAGCACAAAAAGATAATGGAAATTTTGGAAATTTTGTGTGGTGATTTTTGTATATTACATCGTTCTATGCATGATTAGGCCTAAATTATATTGATGAACAAGCATCACTAACATACTATGCAAAATAACAAGTTTGTGTTTTTAAGAAATACTTAGAAACATTGCAGTCTTCTCATTAAAATTTATTTTTAATTAACATGTGCTAAAGAACAATTGGGACGGTAAATCAAAAGACCACAATGACAGCAAAAAAATTTGACAGATACTGCAAGAAAATCACCTGATTTGAAATCTATCGCCCCAAATAATACCCCCCCCTCAAAAACATAACAAACAAACATAACAAACAAACAAACAAAAAACAACAACTCTTAGCATCTGGGTTCCTTGTCTGCATACATCACAATTCAAAGCACCTTCCTGAAACTAAAAACTAAATCTAGTCATCATTTCAATTCTATGTTTGTGGAAACGATTCACTAGCAACTGAATATTTGTCATTTAGACTTGCAAAGGGAACTCTATTCCATTTAATCAAGCAGATGTGTACAATTTTGTTATCAAAACAGAGAATGTACAACTCACCCACTTTAACCCCACACAAAAACACAAGGGCCATATCCCTATTCAATTCACCATTGCAGAGGTTATAAAGAAGTCTGGCATCTTACCCGTTGGTTGAGTTCTTTTGTGGTACACTCGGATTCCTCGAGCATTTTCCATTTTAATTAATGAATGAGAATCAGTACCATTAAATCGATTTATCCTGATGATATTGAAGTTTTCAGAATCGGTTGCATACAAATAGTCTTCAAACACAGTTATACCATAAAGATGTCTGACCTATAAAGAGGGGCAAAAATAACTATGATTTTTAATTATGCTGCTTTCCACTTGAAAGAAAAAACTGATTGTTATTTACTACTGTGGACAATTTCCACAGTAGCAGAGTCACACGCATATTATTATTTTCATATCAAAGAATTCAATATTCCATTAATTTAAAAAATTTTTCTAAGAATAAAATATTATGCAATAGCAGATAAAGCTGTTGCAAATGCATGGGGAAAATTTTTTATTCATGTTTCAGAAAACATGTTCATTAGCTACTTTTCAAAAGCTAGTGAGAACCAAACTTTTAAGCATATTCATTAAGATGCTTATGGCAGTATTATATAAAATTCAAGATATTTTTTATGGGCTGCTTGTTCATATAGTTACAGATTGTAGAATCTGCAAAAACATAGTTCTGCCTGTGAAAGGAATGATGAGAAAGCACCTTTGGAAATTTGTTTTGTAAATTCAAAAATCTTTTTTTTTTAAATCTCAAGTTACATTGAGACTAATACTTGCCCAGCATGGAAAGTAATAAATAATGAAATCACATATTTGGGATAATTGTAAATGAAAAGTCAGCCTTTTACTCAGAAACTGTATTCTTTCTAAAGGCTATTCATAATGGAAATGGAACCATTTGCTTTGAGAAAAACAATGTTTATTGCTATCATGACACTTTGACACGGAAAACCTCCTCCTTGGCAGAGGTCTTGTGGATTGTGGGGAGGGATAGAAAGCTTCCAGTAAAGCAGAGTCTACAGAGTATACTGAAGAATGAGTATACTGATTTTATCAGATAAAGGCACATGCTAGGCACATTGCCTCTGGGCATTCCTTGTGTTCTACTTAATATGAATGGTTCGGCTCCAGGGTATGCTAGAGCTGTAAATTGATTTGCTATAGAGATTTGAATGAAAAATCATTTGTCACTACTCTTTGGCATTATACTGTACTTTTAGTGCATTGTTAGTATAGATTTGTAATTAAGATCATTTGAGAAAGTATGCATGGCTTGACTGTAAAATTTTCTGTGGAACACAATTTCTATTTTAAACAGAAAATCTTGTCAATTTTGTACTCTAAGCAAACACATTTGATTTGTTATCTCCCTAGTATATGGGATTCAACATTACTATTTCTGGTACTCTTATATGAGAAATGATTAAAAGAAGACTGGTTTTTGCATGTTGTTTTTAGATATCTCATTTCTTTGTGTTTAGGCTAGAAATGGAAAAAAAAAAAAAAAAAAGGGAATTAATGGGGAAAATCATTTGACGTTAATGCCCAAATAAAACTTTTCTATGTTAGTCTTACTTTACAGTTAAGAGTGTGTGTGTGTGTGTGTGTGTGTGTGTGTGTGTGTGTAAATATACATGTATTTACTAACACCATTTTCCACATAGCTGATATCATATTAACTAAACGTACCTGTGGCACAATTTAGACTTGGGCAATCTTTTTTTTTTTTTTTTTGTCCTATAAACATTATAAACAAGCTGAATTTTTCCATTATCATTAATCTCATATATGTTTTGCTCAAAGCCTGGGGCCATCCATCTAGGATGGTTGTGACATACACACATTGCTCTCTACTTTACTTCCAATCCATATCCCAGGAGAGAAAGCATGACTAGGGAGGTCAATTGGTCATAGTAAAAAAAAGAAAACATGTTAACACAGTAAAGATCAAATTTTACTCACTGCTTCCCTGCATTCCTTCAGAAGGGTCTGTTCCCCATAAAGTAAGTACTTTGCTGCCTGCTCTTCTAACTACCCCCACAAGAGGTGGGGGGAGCTTGAAGTGCTAGATAAACCATTCTTTCTACAGCTAAAATACTTCAAAAACAGTATCTATGTTGGATTACTTAGAGGCAGATCACTGAAACACAGACAACAGAAATGGACAAAAAAAAAGAATAATTAAAAACTTCAGACATTAAAAAAGTTTTAGTCATGGGGGAAATCATTTGAATTTCTTAACTTTGCTTCAAGGTTTAAAATTTAATTATGTGTAGGTAAAAAATGGTCCATCATAATTATTTTAGAGATTAGGTCTTCTAAAGAGGACCCTGAACATGCCAAAGAAATCAAGGGTTTTAGGGCAGCTGAAGTTGAGAAAAATCTGCCTTCACTTCTAATAGTGAACATCTTATTTATTTTTTCTTAACCACCCAGATGAGTGCATTTGTTTATCTGCCAAGCAACAATGTCATTGTTCAGTGCTGAGTAAAAAGTAGAAGTCACTTTTAGGGATAACTACAAAACTATTTTTGTCTTGCATTACAAAATATGAGAAGCAAAGAGATTCACATATTTCAACTCCACAGTATAAGAATCTCACGTGATATTAGTGCAATCAGTGAGCTAAAATTGAATTTGAAAAGGTACAGTAGTAAATGAGGCTCATTTCCACTTAGAGATTTCCTTAAGGTGTTTACTGACTGTTATTTGTAAAAACAAATAAACAAACAAAAAAACGTGTAATTCATCAGGGGAAAAACTATACAGATGGGAAAATGTTTGACTTTGGTGACATTCACAGAATGCTCATTTTAGAAATATTTGGATTCATCAGAAGGCAAATTTTAATCCAACCTATTAAATTAATAAAGGATACTTTGGTGAGCAGACATCTGCTTTTGTTAGCAAAATATTTCCAATGCCAAATGACACAAATCATAGTTCAGTTCCTTATGAATAAACTACTTCAATTAGTTTTTAGTCAGTAGTCCATAACATTTATCCTATTGCAGGGATTTCCTTTCTGACTAGTACAACATTTTTGTTTCTGTTCAGTTGGTGTTTTGGTTTTATTTTTGCTTTGTGGGCTTTGTTTTTAACAGAGGGAAGGAGGAAATGAGAGTCACCTCTAACACATGAAATGCACTGTGAAAAGAACGTTCTGTCATATAGGAAATACATCACACATTTTATGATGCATTGCAGCTTGACTTCATAAGAAATTTTCAACATTGGGATTTTGAGTTTTCTTCTTAGTATGATAGCACTCCTTTTATTACCTTTGCTGCATTTTCTAACAAAATTATACTTACTTGTCTGCCTTGAATGATAGTATATCTGTTTTTTCCTTGGTAGTCCACGACTTCCACAGAATCCAAGTAAAGATCGACCCAGTAAACCAATTTGTTGACTAGATCTAGTGCCAGTGCAGCTGGCTGCTCTGTCTTTGAGTCAATTATCCTTGTTCTGTTCATCCCATCCATGTCACATCGCTCCACTTTGGCTTCATTCCCATAGTCAGTAAAGAAAAGTTTTCTGTTGAAAGAAAAGTAGATGTTAAAGTCAAGGAGGAGGCAAAAAAAGCGTATTCAATAGAACCATCTGTAAAAAAACACACAGAACTTTTCCTTCTATTTTATTTCAGTGGTTACATCTGTTAGTTTCCCATAACCATTTCCATATAATATCACTCATAAACAGAGAAATCTGCTAATGAATATTGCAGGGCATAAGGGAACAGGGTAACCAACAACTGCAAAATTTCTCCAACATGAATTATCACAGGTGACTTTATTTTTGTATTAGGGGAAATGCTTCTTTAAGCCTCCCAGAGCCCACACACATAGCACAGAAGACGCATGCGGCCCATTGGTAAAAGCTTCAGAATGAGCCAAGTCACCAGGCCAGGGCACATGAGCAATCAGGCTTTATCTTCAACCTGCTATTCAAATTGCTTGCTAATGTCTGTCTCTTATAGAAGCTATTGTGGAGCTCAATGATGCTATGAGTGGCAAAGAATAGTAAACGTGGACTGGAATTAAGCAGATGGAAAAGCAAATGTGCTATTTGTAGCAATGGAATTAAAACATAAATAATTCCCTCAAAACCAATCCCAAATTCTCCCCAATCTTCCCCAAACACAAAATTTCATGAAGGAAATGTAAGCCATTTCTTCTCATTTTCTCCTTATGTATTTCAAAGAAAAGGCTGAAAAGCAATGTTGACCTCTGAGACAAAAAAAAAAATCCTTTCATGAAGCACTAACAGTGTCTGTCAAGGTTTAAATACCTCTGACATTTCAGTATCTAATATTTGATTAGTATTCACTATGTTTAGTAAACACAAATCAATTTCAATTAACCTGACAATATTTTAATGAGATTACCTGCTCATGAGATTAAATTACATTTGTAAATAGAAGACCATTTGCCTTGATTTAAATACAATCTCAAGAATAATCTGATTTACAGTGATTGAGCAATATTAAGATTACCTAGAGTATAGAATATTTAATTTTACAAACTTGGTGATTTAGTTTTTAGTTACTTTTCTCAACATCTTTGATGATCTAACAGTATGGGGTAACTTTCAAGCTAAAAAAAGCATTATTTAGACTTGAATTTAGCTCTTTCTGCTGTGGGAGGCTTTGACTAATTTTTAAACATTAATGTTCTGTGATAGTGCAATCCATATTTTATTATGAGTTTACTTCCCCAAAATGTTCCTGAATGATCGATTTATCAAAATAAGTTTAAAATTGTTTTTCAGTGATTTTTCATTCATGTAAAGAGCTTTCTATTCTAGTAAAGAGTAAGTAAAAGGGTAAATTACTTACCCTTACAAACCTCTGCTCCTGAGCACTGTCTCTCTCTCTCTCTCTCTCTCTCTCTCTCTCTCTCTCTCTCTCTCTCTCTCTGTCTCTCTCTCTGTCTCTCTCTCTCTCACACACACACACACAGACACACACACACACATACATACACACACTTCCTACTCCCATCTTGCATCTCCTCTTTCTTCAATTGTAAACCAGTTTTGTCATAGTTCAAGTTAAGTTGCTATAAGGAGTACCCAGTTTCTCTCTCTCTTGCTGTAGAACACTGCCTGCTATTCTTGTTACATGAATCTCTCTTTCTCACCCCGTACCAAAATATCTCTCCTTTTATAATTTTCTTTTCTGACTAGTCCATTTCACAGAAATGAAAAAAAAATGTTGGGCTGCAGGTAGCCAGGCTCTGGGCATAGAGAATGGGAGGCACATTATGTATAGTGTGATAAACACAGACTCTGTAATATGAAGTAGGTCATTACAACTATCTACATAGTATTCAAGAGAAAAGGTGAGTCTGAAGAGAGATATACATTTCTGAAGTCATCCTGAGATGATTTAATTACATATGAACCCAAAGGAAAAAAACAGAAGAGTGCCAAGAAAAGAAATTTGGGGACATGCTACTGGAGAAAAAAGAGCTATTAAGTAAGATCAGAGATTATGGTCAAAAAGACAACACACACTCTCAAAGAAACCTAATGAAGAAAAGTTCCAGGATAAAGGACTGGGGTGGTTGGATGGGTCAATCACTTCACAAAACGAAGGGAGGGAGGGAGGGAGGGAGGGAGGGAGGGAGGGAGGGAGGGAGGGAGGGAAGGAGGGAAAGAAGGAAGGAGGAAGACAGGTAAAAAAAAAAAAAAGGAGAGGGAAAGAGAGAGAAGAAGGAGGAGGGAGGAACTAGATTAAGAAGATACCATTGAATTTGGTATTTGTTAAATCCTGAAAATGTTGGTACTTCTGTTTGAGAACTTCAGTTAAGGAAGAAGAATGAACCAGGCGATGAAGAAGGAGGTCAGGAGAACTCAAGTTATTTTTCCAAGATTTTCAGTGATGTTGACCTACTATTGCAGGATTGATGCAAGTGATTCTTGTATTTGTCCCAGGTCATGATAGAACTGGTTGCATAAGTTTCAGCCAAAGTATGAAAAGTATAAATATACAATTCAGGAGACTTTTACCTCTTTAATGGATGTGTAAAATCAAAAGAACAGGAAGAGTTTGGGTATGTGAAGTGGCACTGAAGAAACAGTAAAGAATCCCCCAGCACATAGCAGAACAACTAGTGCCAGTGAAGATATAAAGTTGTTCTTTACACCAAATTGAATTTTCCAGACTTCAGAATACTGTGATGAGTTCTGTTCACTTACAATTGAAATTAAATAAATGGATATGTTCTCCAAGATAATAGCACTAAGACCACAAAACTGCAAGCAGTAAGTACCCACAGCCACGTGACCATGCAGATATTCCTTTGTTTGCTTATTTTAGTGCTGTTTAATTTTAAAGTGTCCTACTACAGGTATAGAGAAAAGCTTCAGCCCAGGGCAATCTTTAACTGAGGCATCATAATTAATGGCTGATTATAATTAATAAACAAAAGCTAATGTTTTAAATTATATAAAATTTAACTAGATTTCATTTGTGATATAAGTGTAGCTTGGTTGAAAACTCACTTTTTTCTCCTCTAAACTATTTGTCTACATTCAAAATAAAAGTAAGTAATGCTCTGTGGACCCTACTATCTCACTGATTCTTATAATTAACTGTGAGATAGAAGGGACAGATTATTTTTCTTTTACAGATGAAACAGGCTCAAAGCCAAGTCCATAGGGTTAGCTATTATCGGAGCTGAAACACAAAGGTTTGTCATGCCTTTTGTTTTTAACCCATTATTTTGAAATAAGTTCAAACTTATAGAAAAGTTGTTAGAATGCCTATACCCTTCCCCTAAATTCACCAGTTGCTCAGCGTTTGTCCTTCTGGCTATTTCTAAGACTGTCTGATCCTTTTGACAGTACATTGCATACATCATGATCCTTTACACCTAAATACTTCAGCCTTCATCTCCTAAGTACAAGAGCATTTTTTGTGCATAACCCTAGTACACCAATCCAAATCAATACTTTTAACACTGATACAATACATAGTTCTTATTCAAAGTTTGCCTGATAACCAATAATGCTCCATATAGTAAAATGTCCTCCCTTTTCTGATTCAAAAGCTAATCCAGCATCATATATTGCACTTGAGAATTGTCTTTTCTCTCCAATCTCCTTTAATCTTGAAGAGTGCTGTGGCTTTCCTTATTGTTCATGATGTTACCATTTCTAAAGGGTAAACATGAGTTGTTTGGAAGAATATCCCTATTTTGAGTTTTCCTGATTTTTTTTTTTTCATAATTAGATTATGTTACGCCTTCTGAACTGAAATGCGGTAGTTTTATACTTTATTGTTACTGTCCCTGAGCTTAGAAACCATGGGTAAGTTTGTGCTCCACCCCAGAAATTCCGTAAAACGGAGCAGATGGTAGTTCAGAACATCCTTTGCTCTATCTTATTCAGTATTTTCTGAACACTTAACGCTGCTGACTTCCAGGGTTCTCAGTCATGCTTTCAGCATCTCATCCCTCTGGGAACCAAGTATACTATGCTGCTTCTAGTAGAGCAGGGCCCCAAGTGTAGCACTCTTCATGGCGGATGGTCTCCATCATCCCCACATCTGTGCCTCATTCCCTCAGGACTACAATATTATGTTTCTTCTTTCCCTGTTCTTTCCTGTGGTATCAATTATCTTTTACTCTCTAGCATTGGGGAGACATTAAAACGAGATTGCTATTTTCTTGTTCTTCAATTTTTTTAATGTTATTCTATTTCATTCATATTAACACAAACTTACTAAAAAAATTATATCGATATTATGTACTAATTATAGGTGTGCAGCAAAGCATTGTATGTATAATTCATTACGATACTCAATATGGGACAGAACATTGTGAGTTAACATGGTATGTTGCAAATGCATTTCAACATCTTTATAACAGCCAAATGATTTAATACAAAAGGGATATTTCATTTTCATATAATCAATATTGTAATTAAACATAAGCCTTAGGGTCATCTCTATTTTTGTCTTTGTCATAAAAAATATTTTGATTCATAACAGAAATATGTCATTGTTATTTAAGTATGTATAAGTTTGTGCACAACTTAGCTCTTTTAGCAATGTCATGATTCATCCATTCATGACAGTAAATCTTAAGAGTAAATAAATAAATAAGTAAATAAAATTAAAATAAAACTGGATTCCAACTACTGTCTCTACTTCTAAGATATGTTTATAAAGAACAGAAACATCTCTTTCAAGCTTCCAATTATTCATCCAGCTCATTATTCTTATAATTCAGCATCTGTTGTTCATAGAAGTTTATCGTTTTGGCTTCATTATCTCATCAGTATGGGAAACTAATTTTATCTGACATTTTTGTTGATTATAATGAGTAGCCCTAATTTACTGTAGATATATAAGATTTATATAGTTGAAGATAGTAAGAAACTTTGGGTATCGTTGGTAAACGTGCCTGACATAAATCAAAAGTCACAAAGGTTGCCCTCACAGACAGTGACAGAGCACTGTGCTTACAGATTTGAGGCTCCAATCATCCCAACACTTTAAAGCAAAGCAATTGTTACACACACTTACAACATGTGTGATTTTTTTTTTTACCTGATAAAAATAATACTTACTTTTGCTAGTAAAATCCATTTTAAATGATGCACTTTTTGACTTTGTCCAAAAAGACAAAGGGGAATTTAAACACATCAGAATCCTCTCCACATCCTTCAAGTCCATGGTTAACCTTGGTTTTGTGTCACCATTCTTACCCCTAACATTTAGGTTAGAGCTTCGTGATAAGATTTAGAAATGTTGAGAATTCCTGCAATGAAATGACTTAGCACTCATTTTGACTGCTTAAAAATAAGGTTACATAACAAGATGTTGGTTACATAGAGTAGATGAGAGGAGAGTAAGCCTGAAACTAAGAGGTCACATACTGCAAAATTAAAAACAAACAAACAAACAAACAAATAAACAAAAAATCAGTGTTCTGATTAGGGCCTAGCAAACAATCCATGTTTATTAATCATATGATAATGTAAATAACTATATTTCCTTACATTTCCGGAAAAAGTTACATATTTTCCTTAGCAAGGACTACCTTAAGAACTTCCATTTTTCAGTCTTGTTTTTAAAATAAATGTATTATCAAAATAACACCAATAGCAATACAACTGTGTTTTTTTCTTCCATCATCTATACAAAATTTAACAAGAAAGCAATTTTTCACACAGAGTAATTAAAATATTTTCAAAATTACAGTAGGGATATTAAATTTTTAACATTGTAATTCTAAAATGCAATTGCGACTCTGAAAGATAATGAGTCTTTGTAGTAAGATGCTTAAATTCAAATTCTATTAGCTCCTGCTACTTAAGTGATGTGGATGATAAACAATCAAGCTATTTTCTCTGTCTAGCCAAGACTATTCAAGACAGTTATTTATTGATTTTCACTTGTTTGGGGTTTTTGCTTTTATTGTTTGAAAAATCACTCTTGAACTTGGTTTTCAGTTTATATATAAACATACAGAAATTAAACTTGGCATACAGATCCTTGCTCTCAGCTGGCTACTCTATCTTCTGGAAACATTCCCACTAATGATTCGTCCAAAAGTGTATATGTATTAGATATGTCAGTCGACGTGCCTGACCCATTCTACATCCTTATTTATCGAAAGCTGCCTCACCAGTTAGTGTTACAAGCAGGGCAGCCCTATGTACCAATATCATCCCTCTTCTGCCTGTTTAGAGACAATTAGACCAAAGAGGAACACGTGATAGAACCTAATCAAAGACTGAGCTGAATTATGAGGACCCTGTCTCTCAAAAATCAAACACAAAAAGTGTGGAGTTCACCTAGTGGGAAGCTGTACTAACAGGGGTAAGATGAGCAGGTGGGGTGGGAGTGGGGTGCTAAGACAGGAGGAATACTGGAGCATCTGTGCAGAATTTGGGGAGCCATGAGACAAAGAGATGGGAAGAAAGGAGCCATGGATTCCTGAGTAAGGGATTCTCCAGGCCCCAGGAGGTCCATCTGTACTTCATGTCCTTAGGGAAATCTTCCTGTCCTTGGGAACTCTCTTTGCATCTGATCTAGCTTCAGTAAGTTTCTATACTTGGAATCTAAAGTTCCGTGAGTAAATCATCACATTGCTTAATGTTTTACTTTAAGATTTAGATAATGCTTGTTCTGAAGATTTGAACAATCAAAAATCATACTATTTTAGGATACATTTTATGTTGAAATGTTAACTAAATAAAGCAATGATTTTTTTTTTTATAAATTTCACATGTAACCCTCACATAACTCCATCTTGGCACTCTACCACATTAATATATATCAATTTGTCATAGATAGAAAGCCTCTGAAATATTTTCTACAGTCTCCATGAAAATAACAAAGAAAATATGAATGAACAGCCATTTTAAAAAAAATCATCTTTCTTCATTTCTTTTAAACTCAATATATTACTCAACCACAGATTTCCACGTGCCCTTCCCAATGCAAGCTGACAAAACTCTCTCACAAACTAAAATACTCAATACCTACTTTCATTATCCCAGCCCTCACCTCACCCTAACACTGATTCAGATTCATCTTATTATTTTAACTGAATTAACTTCTTGGGTTTTCCTCCCATTTGTTTTTCATTTTCTGTATTTTGAGATCCAGTAGTTAACTCAGAGTAATAAATCTGCAATTGTAAAAGGGGAGTGATAAAATAGTGGAGAAATAGAAAGATTTGCACATTATTATATATTTTTCTTTTTATCTTTGTCACCTAGGTATTTCACCAATGTTTAACATAGGTTGGGACATAATGGTGGGGGGGACCTAATCATCTTTCCCTGGGTTGTCATTTTCTGAGAGTGGAGCACTGGCCTTATTAGCAAGAAAAATTTGGTCTACCTTACCTGCTTATGAGCTATCACAACTTCTATTCTCCAAGGAAAGAATCGCTTGGTTTATATGCACAACTCATTCTTACCACCCATGGCTACACTTGACTGCAACAGTCAATCTAACCACCTAAAAGATAATGACATACTTGACCTAACATTTCAACTACTTGGAAGCCCTTATTCTCAGGCTGTAATCCAAACCTTATAAACTCATCTTTACCTAAGACAAAACCTTTCAACATTTTCACCCCCGTTTTTGCAGGTCTCTGCTCAAAGTGCAGTGCAGCCTAACATCCATTGATATACTTCCTCTCTTTTCACCCAAACCCTCCTGACAGACCCTCTAAAATTCATATTCCATGATCACAAATGCCCCAATATCCTAAGACTATGCTCTAAATATTTCTTTCACCTTTTGCCTTTACTGAAACTTAGCATCTCCGGAGGTCATCTTTTCTCAGTAGTCATTGAAAATGTGGACTCCTAACAAGCACTTCTGTAGATGTAAAATCAGGGCCCTCCCCAATACTCACTCCAGAATATTAGTTTCTTCTTATCTTTTAGCATCCCCTGCTTTTTCGGGGTCTTACCAACAGGCTGTATCACTGACAGCACCCATCCTCAAAGAATCATCAACCAACTTTCCAGTTCTGTTTTCTTTTTCCTGATTCATTATTTTTAGTTAAGATTCAGCATCTAGCTCTCTCTCTTGCTAACCACTCCAAACCAGGAAAGTCTATGATTCCAGTATCAACAACTTTTAATGGATCCACAACTTGCTCCCTTGTTTTTTTGGACGTCTTCTCTGCCTATGGACTTTTATTTCCAGTACCTACAATCCACCCACAAATTCCCATGGTGATGAACAGTACATTGTTGGTCATCACCAGAAATTATACCTCCAACAAAAGAGAAAACCCCTTCCCTCCCCCCCCCCCCCCCACACACACTCAAAGAGCATCTGATTCTTCATCTGACTGTATGTTTGCTCTCTGTGTTGCTCAGGTGCTCTCACTGAAAAAACTCTGACTTCATTGTGACCTTGTCGCCATTGACCCTCTCGATTTTCTCTCCAAAAGCCAACCTTCAACTTTTTTTCTCAATTTGTCTGCACTATCCCCATCCCAACCCTCTAAGTCACTACATTCTATTCCAATCCACTCTCATAGGATAATTTTGCTTCTTACTTCATAGAAAAGTTAAAGCACATCAAAAAGCAATTCAATTGTTTGCCTACAGGCCCAACTAACATTTGTCTACATCTATATCAATTCCTTCATCCCTGTCCTCTTGTAATGCAGAAGGAAACATCCTCCATCTGTGTTGGCAAATACTACGCAAAAATATATATATAGTCATCCCATCTCCTTCTCTGAAACTTGTCTTCAACAATTTCCCTTTTCTTCTGTATTTTCAACCTCTCCTTTCTTCTCAATCTTACCTTTGGCTATAATAAACTTGCTTTACTATTTGTTATCTTAAATAAAACTTTTCTCTTAACCTCAAACCACCCTCTATTTACAGCCCTTTCCTCCCATGCTCCATTCACATCCAATCTTCTCCAAAAAATTGTTTGTACAAGCTGACTTCATTTTTCCCTTCAATCACTTGTCGTTCCATACTGATGTCTTCCAATCTCCAATCCCACCATTCTTTTTTTTTTTTTTTTTTTCTTTCACTTGCAGAGGTTGCCAAATATTTCTCAGCCCTAATTGATCTCTCTATAGAATCAGTTATCCCTTCCTCCCTTTTGACTTTTCTTTTTTTAGCACTCTCTGGGTGTTCTTCCTGTCTGAATGATTTTCTTCAGTTATTTTTTTCCACCTCTGCTTTCTGTATCAGGCCCAATATTCTAATACTTGGGATATCTAAATTCTCTCATAAAAATCTTAAAAGTTTCAATGACTTTCATTAATATGATCATAACTCTTATATTTTAATCTGCCTTCTCAGCTTCTAACTCATAAATATAGTTGTCTCAAATTTAACATATCTAGTATTAAAGTTTTGCTCTTATCCAACGTATTCCTACATTTTTCTTGACTTTGGCAAAGAGTGTCTCTTTCTACCTAATGGCTCACTCCAGAAACCAGCCTTTAATCCTTCCTTTGTTCTACCTTATCCTCTGTGTCTAATTCATCACTATGTCCTGCCAATTCTACCTTCAAATTTATCTCAAATCCATATATTTATCTCCTTTTCTGTACCTCTTCCCTAAACCAAGTCACCATTGTCTCTTGCCTGGGGACTTACATTTCATCTCTGTTTCTTGCTCCTTTTATTTCTCATAGCAGCCAAAGGGATCATATCTAAATGAAAAGTAGGTTATGTATTATAAAACCTTTTTGTAGCTGCTGATAGCAATCAGAATAAAACCTCATATTCTTAACATTACACTATGGTGAGCATGGTCTGGTCCCTACCTATCTCTCCAGCTTCACATAGTTGTAAACTTCCCCACTTCTAATACCTAGGGCATCTAGTGGTATCCTTCTATAATTATAATACCTTGCTTATTTTTCAGTTCCTTAAACAATTCATGTATTTTCTTCCTTCCTTTCTGCACTTCACAAAATGTGTCCCACAGCCTGAAATGTAATTTCTGCCATGCTGTTCCAATATTGGCTTTAGTTTTCAACTTAAATGTCAATTCCTGTGAAAGACCTTTCGAGCTTTTCCAATATCAATTAGGTCTGCCTGATATAATCTCATGGCATTCTGTATTGTTTTATAATACCCCATTTATTTTACTTGCATAACACACACACACACACACACACACACACACACACACACAATGATATGTTTAAGATCTGTTTACTATGCAGACTATAACCTCCAAGAAAACAAAGTTCATATCTGCTTTTTAAAAGTATTTTATGCTGTCTGTTTGTCTCTCTCTCTCTCCACACGCACCCCCCCCTCCCGCGCCACAGTGTGTGTGTGTGTGTGTGTGTGTGTGTGTGCGCGTAGGTTGTGGACATGACTCCCTTATATTGGATAATAAAATCTAGTACTCAGTCAAAAATTAGGTTAAAGGGGCAACACATATGGAGAAGGACATTCTAGCACAGAAAAATAAGTTAGTTTTCCACTTTATCTTGCATAGCTCAATGGAATTCTACTTTGGACCCCAATCACTAGCTGATAATAAATTATCATTTTGCCTAAAGACAGTCTAATTGCACTGTCTTTTTTGCATATACCCTACTAACCTTTGGAGAACTGGTGGAAAGCAGTAATTACTTCAGGGTAAGATTGTGTATTCCTGTGACTGACCAATTTTCATTTTAAATTGTGTCTTCTCAATATTCATTTGTATTTACCTATAGATACCATCTTACAAAGAACTTGGATGTATTCCTGAAGTGTTTAGACTATCTCCTTCTATAATCAAACTAAATGTTGCTTACTTAAAGTATGACATTTATATAATCAACATTAATTTTAAGAATATAATGCTTCCTTTGTGAAGGAGGAGTGAAAATGTTGGGAGATTAGATAAGGAGATCTCAGTTTGGTAGTTACGATTTAGTACAGGGAGCAATGATGGAAAAGAGGAGAGAGACATAAGGAATATTTTGGGGTATGATCAACAAGACTTTACAATTAAGCAAGTGGGCACAAGGATGAGTAGAGAGAAGCATTCTAGGATAATAACTTTCATAAAATACATTCTTGATATATTGTGTGTTCAGACTTCTGAGGAAGTCTACATATCTTGTGAGATCTCAAACTGTCATTCAGTTTAATACAAAGAATGGATATTATAGTTTGGGCATATTACTTTTCATAACCAAGGGCAATGCTATCTTAGGACTACTTCAGGGGTCAGTTTGCAGGATGTCAGTACTTAAAAGCTCATGCTCAATATACTTGATTAATGTGAAACCAGTGGAATATTTGCAGTGATATATTAGATGTCAAAAAGTTGCTCTTTGAGATATGCAGAGATGTATAACCTAACTTCTGCACTTAAGTCCTATTAATTTATAAAAGCATTTTCTTCTGCGCTGAAAGAACACAGATGGCTGTCTCAGAAGCAACTAAGGTAAGTATACATGAAGTTGTAGACTGCTGCACCAATCTGGTTCACTGCTATGATAATTACCAGTTAGCTGTCAATTTCTATTTTAAATTGTTACTAAATGGAGGAAAAAACAGTATGTAGAAAAAACAAACTTTAACTATAGCATAGTTTTCTTGTCCATTATTTATTGTTTATACTTGTGTGCACATCTAGTTTGTTGTCGGAATAGAATGTATAATAATAAAATCACATGGTTACATAATAAAAATCACACTATAAAAGGGTAAATATTTCTTCGTTTCCTGTTCACTTTCCTAGCTGTGTATGGCAGATATACTTAGAAAATAATTAGGCAAAATTTCTGTAAAGCAATACCTTCTTCATAAATGAAATTATTCAAATGTCTTTGTTTATTTTTAGGTAGAAATACACGATCAAGCACAGGCTAAGTGTGGTTAAGACTTCAAAGACCAAATGAAGCTGGTGAAAGGAAGTGACTGTCCTCACTCATTTGGAAAAAGAAATTGTTTTATAACTGTGAGATGTTTCCAGGCCAGGGTGTCTTGACTGGGATGAACAATTGCGTAGGGTTGCACAAACTGGCAGATATGCCAGCAAATACATACTCATATAGGCACACTTTTTTTTGGCAAGAGAATTAATACTTAAAATGGCAATTATCCATGTTCTGAAATAGTGTTTCTTAAATTTTACTGTGCACAATAATCACCTGGGGAACTTGTTGAAATGTCCAATTCCTATAATGATGATGGTGAGAATTTAGGAAGTATGTAACAATCTTCATTCACGCTTTGATCCAGCAATCTTTTTTTCCAGAAATTTATCTTGAAGGTGCATCTTCACAGATAAGAGACAACACGTGAACTAAGTTGTTCACTATAACGTTATTAATAATGACAAAATATTGAAAAATATTTTTATCCGGTTCTCCTGTCCCCTCCCTATTCATTCTTTTTTTCTAGAAATACGAATTTAGTATCTACTGGGCTCAAAGTTATCAGAATACAACAGGGGAGTCTAAGGCATACAGCCTGCATCTCTAGAGAAAAATAAAAAGCAAGATACTTGAAAATAAGTGTAATTTACAATTTATGAATACACAGGGATGGCTGAGTATGGTAATTCTTCAGATTGTTAATTGATAGAAGCAGTGTCTTCTAACAAGCTCTTGTTAGTGTCAAATAATTAAAAACAGTAGGCTATTTAATAATGGTAATCTGTCCCAGTCTTAGCAATCTCTTACATGGAGGCCAATTAGTTTTTCAAAGAGAACAGACTGTTTTAATCACGCTTGTATTAGAATTTTTCCTGGAGTTGTCTTAGGTTATTGGTTGTTGCTCAATGGTCATGTCTTTTTTTTTTTTTTCTGCTGATATCAGTTCCTATGATATTCAGTATTACATGTCAATTTATCCAGGTATAGTCTCCAGTTATTCAATGAAACACTAACCTAGGTGTTAAGGTGAAAATATTTTGTATATGTAATTATTATCCATAATCAACTGACTTTAAGTAAGGACATTAGCCTCTATAAACTGAGTGGGTTTGATATAATCAATTAAAAAGTTTAAGAGCAGAACCAAGGTTTCCTTGAGGAAGAAGACATTCCATCTAGCATCAGCCCCCGGGTCCAGGACGTACATCCTGCTCTTACTGCCTGCCTGCCCAAAGCATTTTCATATAACTAGCTAGGCCCCGACAATCACATAAGCTAATTTCTTAAAAACCTTACATGTTCTATTTTTCTGGTGGAACTCTGACGGACACAGTGCCCAGAATTTATTTAAGTGAATTCTCCATTTAGTAAGAATTTAAAACACACATTGACTGTTCAGATAACTGGTAATTAGCATGGTAGTGGACCAGATTTGTTCAGCAAACCAAACAGAGAAAGCACAAGTCCTGGGGACATATTTTAATTCCACCACAAAATAAGTCAGCACTGTTTCTTTTATTCTGTAATCTAAGCCATTATTATTTTTCTTTTTTTTTTTAATTTTTTAAATTTTTTTTTACTTAAGCTGATTTAAATGGAGTTTTCCAATATTTTCTACCAAAAAAAATTCTTATGTGATAAATATTCAAGGTTAAGGCAAATGGTAAGTGGAACACCTACAAGCTAAATCACTACAAGCTAAATAGAACTCAAATGTTCTACTGACAACAAATGTATTGAGCAAGTATTGCTTATGAAAATCAGCAATGTAAAAGACAAATATGAAGTACTATAAGGTAATTTCATTTGATTTAAGTAAAAAGTTATATGAATAATCAATGATTTTGATAAACACTCAGAAAATTTAGTAGTCTAAATGGATAATATCTGTAATTTCTTCAATAAATGCTTCCAACCTTTACTTTGCTTTGACATAGGAAACAGTACAAGAGAACAAGAAAGTCCATATCCCATTATGAACAAAAGCAATGAAACCATTAGAAACATATGCGACTTAGATCTGCTAGTCAACCTGTTTAAAAAATATGTATATTCTACCAGGAAAATAATCCAAATAACAATTTTTAAGTAGTCACTATAACATGATTTTACCTCTTTTGAAGTTAAATTATGAGGCAAAATATTTCCAAATAAGTATTTTTTAAAAAAGATGAAAATTGTGCAAGTTGAATGAAAACAAGGTAATGATCTAGTGGACTTCAGGGCCTAATGACCAATTGGCTAGAGACCAAGATATTCTAAATAAATTGTATTATCCACGATGAACCTAGTGAGCAGTATCTAACGATATTCTTTGTAAAATACAGAATGTTACGGCTATTTAATTCAGTTTGGAATATCTGTTCAGTTCACGATCCATTTTTTCCCCCTCAAAGGAGAAGCCCTCCTCCCACAGGATTTAGCTCCTGTAGCCTACTTTCCTTTACACTGCAGTACCTCCCACCCAGCCTCCTTCCCCTAGATTATTAAACCAGTGGTGGACACTTAGTGTTGGGGCATCAAATAAATTGGTTGAGTTCGTCATCTGACTTAAATTTTTAAAACTATGATATAGAAAACTAATGTTATATGCCTAGAAAATCACAAAATAATATAGTTCTAATTATGCTGAATTTTACTTATCATTTATAAATACCAAAACAATAGTTAGATTTTATATCTTGCTTTTCCAGTTAGAAAGTAAATTCTCTGGGAAAAGGATTCCGTTGTCTCTACAGAACATGAAATATTTTCTGTGTCTGATAAACAAATGATAGCAATAAAAACACTGCACTTTTCAATTTCTACTGGAGTATTTGGAACATTGTATAATTGTAGGTAGACAGTTAATGTGCTGAGAGACTGTGAAAGGTTAAGTGATGCATGTGCATTATTCATCACTTTTCCTACGGGTGTAAATAGAGATGATAGAACACATATGTAAAGTGCTTTAAATTGCTAGCTGAAAGTGAGCACAACAGACTCACAGCTTTTTAATATTTGGTCACTCTATATAACCATACATATGATAATGCTCTAAAACCTATAATCTGAGTTTGCTTTCCTTCCTTCCTTCCTCTCTCTTTTTAAATCACTAATTATGAGCAGCTTTTTAAAGACAAATGTCTTCGTTTCAGTCAGAACCTATACCAGTATGCACATAAATGCTCATTTGAGTATCATAATTAAAGTTAAAGTTAACTGGTTGAGATTACTGAATTCAGGTAAAGTAAATTCATAAAGAATTTGTACAACTCTTTGTGAAAGATGATGCGAGTTATTAGGTACACAACTTATATTGTTTAGAACCCAACATTAGATTGTAAGAAATTTGAAAGCAAGGGCTGTAATCTTTACGGAGTAACCCTAAAGTCAGCTACATATAAATCACTTCCAATTTTTTAAGTGCCTGCTTAATATCATTAGGTCCAAATTTTCACTCCAAAATACCCAACCAATATTTGGCCAATGCCAAAAACAAATAGTGTGATACAGATAGACTATTTTAATATACCCTATATGCTAAACAGAGCTCACTCTGTTGGAATCATAGTCAGCTCACATTCAGGATATAAATCTTTATTGAAAAGAAAATAGACCAGGTGCACAGAAATTGATCAAGAAGCCAACAATAGACTGAGACCAGAAATTTGGGGATTCCAGCATCCCTCTTCTTGCCTGATTATTTGCCTTTCATGCCTTGATCTGTGTGGTTGTGTTGTGCTTTGGTGTTTGCTCTGAAACACGAAACTCTGCTATGTGGTATTCCTAGCTCTGGGTAGTTAAAATTTTTCTGATTTTTTTTTTCTTAGTGGCTGCTTCTGTTCTCTCCAGATCCTTAATTTCATAGTTTTGATTGCAGCTTGGTGACCTGGCTCTAGCTGTTAAGTAATATTTTGGCTTTATAACATGATTGTCCTGATTACAAATAAATAATATGATGATTCTGATTAGCTTTGACTTTGCAATTCAGAGCCACACTTTGAACAAAGGTAGCAGCTTATGCAAAAGCAGTACAAACTTTAGAGACAATCATTTAATCTTTCATTCATAAAATACTGACTGAACATCCATTTTGTCAGACTCTGTACATGTCAGGCTTGCGTTAACGTCAGGCTTGATATAGGATGGGACATACAAAAGACACAGACTGACCTGAGTTTCAATTTTAACTCTGATTTCCAGTAACTACTAGATTCTGAGGAAGTTACTTAACTTCGAAGCCTCAGCTTCTTCATGAGTAAAATTAGAAAAAATAATGACCATATAGGAATGCATTTTGCTGAATTAAATGATATGTAGCATTTAGTATGTAGAAGATACTCAACATGAACACATTTTGCTCCATCCTCTATTCCACAGTTTATTTCATATGATGCTTTGCTTCTTTATAGTTGAGAATTTTGGGGGTGATGATAGGAAATATATATAATTTTATATACATGAGTTTAAAGTTAGAAATGTCAGTTTCATGGAGGAATGAGTTCTTGCCAAAAGGACTCTGATTTGGGGGCAAGGGGGATAGAAGTATTTGATGAGCCTCATTTTCATATAAAATAATATAATAAACTCAATGTTAATTGAAAATTTTAGGCTAATTTTAGAAAAAATGAGATGCTGCTAAGCAGCACGGTATGATTTCAATGACGCACACTTGCTGAGCTCTAGTGATGTGCAAGCACAGGGCAAGTACTGGTGATGGGAGTTGGAGAGGAAGTGTTCTTATCATGTCTCACAGCTTGGCTAGAAGCTAGCTATGAGTGAATATGATGAGAGCTCTTTGAGAAAATACAAATGTGTTTTTCAAAATAGAAAGGTCACCGATAGGTGTAATATAGGTAAAATTTTTGTATATTTTTATAAAATCCTACATATAAAACTATAATTTTTTGTCTGAATAAAAGTATGATTTAGTAATGACAAAGGGAAAAAACAGATAAATGTAAAAGAAATGAAATTTAAAAGAGAAATGTTTCTATGGATCCATTCCAGGACAACTCTTTTTGCAATATATATATATATATATATATATATATATATATATATATATATGGTACACTATATATATACATATATGTGTGTATATATGTGTGCATATATATGTGTATATGTGTATATATATATATATATATATATATATATATATATATATACATATTTGGAGAGAAAAAAATAATACTAACAACACCAAGTTAGCAAATCATACTAATCTTTTACTAAAAAGGTAGTGAAATGCCAAGTCAGTGTATGTAAATTGTAGACAAAGCTCAAGAGTCTATAGCTTGGCAGAAAAATGGCATATGAGGTTTAAATCAGCAAGCTTAAGGAAGTGCATTTAGGAAAACAGTATTCAAAACTATTTGGATAGGAAACTGGGCTGTGTTCTTATTTCTTAGTCAATGGGTCAACACAGGTGATCTCATTTTACTGTCTTTATTCCAAATGGTTTGTTGAGACTACAATCAGTATAAATAATTCTCTGAGGACATCAACCAAGTATGCTGCAGTGCTAAAAACAGGCAGGGCATATCCAGAGGACCATTAGAAATAAAGGGGGGAATATTATCCTACGCACATAATTCTCCCCATGGAGAATTTTAAGTGGAATTATGTGTTGAGTTTCAGTATTTCCAGAAAGCTATAGCAAACATCAGTGAAGCTTTTAACATATCCCATGATCAGTTGTGTCAATAGTGATAGACTAAGGGTAGTATCCCGGTGGACAAGTAAGCTTTCCTCGTAGAAATAGAATACAATGATTGCATTTCTGATAATAAAAAGTTTGAAACAGCTCTGAATGAAACCCATAAAATCATTGAGTTTTAATACGTTCTACCAGTCACAACTCATTCTGATTCTTTCATTGTGGTCCTCTTCCCATAATTCTTCCTATAGGGGGTGGGCCAAAATGGCCATATTTTATGTTATGTGACCCAACACTAATCCTCCCCAACCATAACCCTTGATCACAAGTGACCAATCAAAGACAGGAATCTGACCCAAGATATGTCTACACATCTTATGCATAAACTAATAACCCAAATTAATCAAACTATTTCTCTTGATATTATGAACCAGTCTATAACCGTTACCTAATAGTGTGAGAAAGTGGGGGAAAGAATAACCTGATAAAAATGTTATGATAACAAAACCCATTCCCAGTTTTAGTATCCATGAATCTATAGCCTATTTAACCTTTAGTTTTGTTTTATTTTGGATGTCCTCAAGAATTGCTGTACCTAATCATACAATAGAATCTTTGTTTACCATCATTTGAGGGGCCTATTAAATAAGCCTGACTAAAACACAGGAAAAGAATAAATATGTTAACTAAAACTTAACATATTTACTATTAAAATTGTGGTAAAATGAATTTGGTTTTAATTAAGAGTAACAAAAAGAAGTGATAAAAACAAAAAATACAACTTTGCCCATTTAATAATACAATACCAAATAAGACAAGACGAAGTTCCTACTTTACCCTAAGAGGTGCAGTACAACATGTTCATTAAGATTATGGGCTTAGGGTAAAGACTACCTTAGTTAAAATTCTGGTTCTAATATTTATTAGCTATGAACAAGTTACTTAAGCCTTCTGCGGGTCCATTACCCCATTTGCAAGATAGAGAAAAAATATATTTTTATGTGCTGTTCTAATTACTCAATAATAAATGAAAAGTTCTTAACAGAGTATCTGGCATTAAAAAAAATAGTCTTCACATTAAAAAATATTCATTATTATTAGAAGTTTAAAACAGGATATGTTCACAGATACTTGAGTTCTAAATATCAGAAAGGAAAATTAGAATGTAATGTTTAAAAATGTTTTGTAAGAAGTTTAATCCAGTAGGGACATTCCCTTTATCTAATTAGGAGACTAGATACTGCAGACAAGATGATATTTCACTTCTGCATGCGTCTCCTAAGGAATGGGATATTCTCTTCTATAACCTGTTATGGGCTGAATTGTGCCCTCTAAAATTTATATGTGTAAGTCCTAAAACCCAGTACCTGAGAAGGTGCCTGTATTTGGAGACAGTATCTTTAAAGAGGTAATGAAGTAAGAAAGGAGGCCTTGAGTGTGGTCCCTATTCTGGTATGACTGATGTCCTTATCAGAAGAGGAAATCTGAACAAAATAACCATCGACAAAATATCCCCAGTGTTATAGAGAGGAACCAACAATGTGCCAGCCTCTTTCATTCAATTAATCTCTTCATGCATAGATACCCTCAGCCGCCAGTCAATGTAAGTTCCTTCAATCATCAGCAGGGTGGTATCACAAATATCAATTATCAGATGATTACTTATTGCTATGTACTCCAATAGTACTGTTACTGCCAATGACATGTGTGGAAATGAGAAGGGATTTATTTGTAGCTATTAAAGTGGTCTGGAGAAATGAGTGTTTGCAGAAAATAGGCACCCACTTATAGATCACTGATGGTAAATGTAGGCTTGTGGTGGCAGAAATGCACAGTCACCAATCTGAATTTCAGAGAAATAGAACATGGGACAGTCTAAATAACCAGACTATTCCTTCCAAACTTTCAGTTCTTATAAATAGATTGAAGTCGATTAATTCAAAGATATTATTTAGATCTTATTTGTTGTCATGTATTATGCTGGTACCTAGGACTACAGAGACTATGATGATGTTCCTGACTTCTGATCTGTGTTCATTCTGGTGCACTCTTCTACCTATCCCTCAATCACTCTATCAGACACCAAAAATAAAGCAAGGAAGGAACAACTTTGTCATTCTAGCAAGACTTCCTATAAGGAGGAAAAATCTCTCCAATCTGGTTAAAATCCCTGAAATGGTTGCATCCCACCTATGTAATGCTGAAATGTGATGTCTTGATGTAAAATTTATAAACATTTGGATCCATATTGAGGCATATTCACCTGATTGATGTTCATTCAATCACCGGATATTCATATAGTGCATACTAGGGGGCAGTTATGTACAATGAACCAGAGCTAGACAGATGAAAAGACACGGTTTCTGCCACCAAGGAGCTCAGAGAGTAGTAGAAAATCATTCATGCAAACAAACAATTAGCACTCAAGATGCACACAGCTCTAAAGGGGAAGGAATGCCTACATCTGCCAGTGGGAATCAAGGAAAACTTTAGAGTGAGAAGCTTGAGTGGAGACCTGCAGGGAGAGTGAGCGTCTGCCAGGTTCATTCAGGTGTGTGATTTAGGTGAAGAAGAGGTGTGTTCAAAGTCCAGAAAATGACGGAGCATGTGGAACTTCAGACATCAATTCTGTTTATAGAGCAACTATCATGAATGAAATACTGAAGATGTTCCCACATATGCCTTACTCTTAACCCTTGCAAGAAGCTTTTGCTATCAAGACATAATTCTTAAGAAAAAGTAAATTCAAAGAGATTAAATTTTTTTTTCAAAAGTTACATAATATGGAACAGAGGTATTTTAAACCCGAGTTTTCTGATTTTTAAATCAAGTTATCTTTCTAATCCAACAAATTGTCTTCCTGGAGAGGAGCGGGACAAGACAGTATTTTCTTATCACAAGTTTAATCTATATAGCGGGGGATTTGGCTTTGGGTAGAGTGGTAGAATTTTATTAGGTACATGCAAATAGTAATCCTTATTGAATCCCGCAGAAAGAATTGAAGTTTCTCTCCTTATTTGCACAAATAAGTTTCCTGAACCCTTTTAAATCCTGAAGGGTAAAATAAAATTCTTAAGCCACTTTTTAATAAAAGTTCTGGTTGAAAATGAAGGTTCAAGACACAGAAATGACTAGAGAAACCCATCTAATATGCAGATGCTAAAAACCTTTCATCCATTAGTGGCCACAGGCAACTTTTTGTCATGTCAGTGAGAGGGACTTGCATTTTATTCAGGTCATAAGCCATAGCATGACTGTCATTTTGTCTTAGTCAGTGGGTAGCATTTATTACTCATAATAGGTGCTGTCAGGAACTACAAGGAAAGTAGAAGACATGGGTTCTATCTACCCATGTTTCAGGTTCTGTCAGAAAGAGAAAACAGCAGTAGGATGCTCTAAATGGGAAAATAAACTCATTTAAACTCTTTAAAATCAATGTCAAAATGGCTTGGGATATCATGCTTTGTTTTGCAACTTATGCTAGAAGACAACACCTAAAGGACCTAGCCAGCTTGATGCATAGCCCTCAGAGACAACATCAAAGGGATTTGTCTAGATCTTAAAAAAACAAATAAAAAACAAATAAAAAGGCATACCTGTTATATTTTTATCAGTCTTATAGAGCTCTCTCGTGACTTTTATAGACAGTCTCAGAGAAAATGGAGTAACATAAAAAACTTCTAGCACTTTAAGGGACTAACTTGCAATAAACTCTCAACATCTGGATATCCTTAGAAAGGTATGCAGCCATGTACAGTCTGAAATCCATTATAGTTTGAATGGAAGGATAACAGCAGCAACAATAGTCACAGCAACCCTTCAGACACAGTGGGTGCTTATTTCTGCAGGCTAAATGCTTAATATTGTTTTTCTGTGATTTGAATCTTTTTCGATGTCTTTCTCACTCCGTGTGTGACTCTCCCTCATTTCACTATCAAATTGCATTCCTTTTCTACCTGACTAAAATTAGTGTAATTGTTAGAACCAATTCTAAATATCAGAATCCCAATACTTAGCAAATATATTCTTTTCTAATCTAGTTCACTGTCTGAGAATAATTAAACACTTAACAATGAAAAGCTAATGTACTGTTTTGAATAGTGTTTGAAGAAAAGCAACACAGAGTTGTTCGTGTAAGTCATTCCAAATCTAGAAAATGACAGAATGAGATTATATTTGATAGGAAATATATAGGTTTGCCCTCCTCCAAGTATCATAATACTCTCATATTGTGTACAGGGTTAGCACCTTTTCAACATATTATGGTATGCATATTTTATTTTGGGTTTTTCCAGAAGCAAACCCTGACACAAGGATTTGAGTATAAGTTAGGAGTTAAAGGAAAACACAAGTAGGAAAGTGGAGAAGTGAAACGAGGAAAGGAAGGAAATCATTAAAGTGTGTCCTATAAAACCAGCTCCCACTGTGGGTGACTGCAGTTTAATCCCACTAGAGAAACTTTGGTGACTGGGGTAAAAAAGCACAACTCAGATTTATCTGTCAAAGAGCAAAGGAGCTGGGATATTTATATAGTACCTCCCATCCATCATGGCTGAGGAGAGCTCTTAGGGTTGATTATCTGCCATGTCTGGCCTACCACAGAGCAGCAAAAGAGTCACAGCTGTGAGAAAAAGACCTGAGGCAAAGAAGTGCAGGTACTGGCAGCTGAAAGTTGTGCCATTGTTCACCGAGGTCATAACAGCAGTGGGACATACACAGGGCCCCTACAGTGGCTGCAATAATGTGGTAGTAAAAAGAGGTTGAATTCTTGTAATCAGGATGTCCTAAGGAATAATTCAGGATAAGGATACAAATTAAGTGACAAGTCAAATCAATTGGTTGTGTCCTTCGTAGTGCCCGATTTCTGTGTTAAGACCAATGAGATAGAATCGAGAACCCAAAAATAAACCCACGTAAATATGGACAGATAAATTTTGACAAAGAAAGCCAAAAACATACAATGAAGAAAAGACAACCTCTTCAATAAATGGTGCTGGGAGAATTGGAAAGCCACGTGCAAAAGAATGAAACTGGACTGCAATCTATCACCATGTAGCAAAATTAACTCAAAATGGACCAAAGATCTAAACATAAGACCTGAAACAATAAACTGCATAGAAGAAGACATAGGTACTAAACTTATAGACCTTGGGTTCAAAGAATATTTTATGAATCTGATTCCAAAGTCAAGGGAAGTAAATGCTAAAATAAATGAATGGGACTATATCAAACTAAAAAAACTTCTGTACAGCAAAAGAAACCATCGACAAAATAGACAACCAACTGAATGCTAGATTTTTGTAAACAGCTCCTCCAATAAGGGGCTAATATCCAAAATATACAAGGAAATCATACAACTTAATAACAACAACAACAACAACAGCAAAAAAAAATTTAAGCAATGAACAGAGGACCTCAAAAGACATTTCTCCAAAGAGGACATATAATACACATGGCCAATAGACATGAAAAAATGCTCAACATCACTAATCATCAGAGAAATGCAAATAAAAACCACAATGACATATCACCTCACCCCAGTTAGAATGACTATCATCAACAAGAAAAATAATAAGTGTTGGAGTGGCTGTGGAGAAAAAGGGACCCTCATACACTGTTGGTGGGAATGCAGACTGGTGCAGCCACTATGGAAGGCAGTGTGGAGGTTCCTCAAAAAATTATGAATAGAATTGCCATATGACCCAATAATTCCTCTCCTGGAAATCTACCCCAAAAATCTGAAAATATTTATTTGTAAAGATACATGTGCTCCAATGTTCATTGCAGCTTGATTTACGGTGGCCAAGGCATAGAAACAGCCAAAGTGTCCTTTGATAGATGAATGGATAAAGAAGTTGTGGTATGTATACAAAATGGAATACTATTTTGCCATAAGAAAAGATCAAATAGTGCTATTTGCGACAACATGATGGATTTTGAGATTATTATGCTGAGCAAAATAAATCAGATAGAAAAAGTGGAGAATCATATGATTTCACTGATATGTGGTATATAAAACTGAAAACAACAAAAGAGCAAGACAAACAAATGAAGAAACAAAAACTCATTGACACAGAGAATAGTTTAGTGATTACCAGAGGGTAGGGAGAGAGGTGGGTGGTAGATGAGGATAAATTGGGTCAAATATATGGTGATGGAAGGAGAACTAACTCTGGGTGGTAAACACACAATGTGATATATAGATGATGTATTACAGAACTGTACACCTGAAACCTACATAACTTTACTAACAGCTGTCATCCCAATAAACTTCAATTGAAGAAGAAGGAGGAGGAGGAGGAGGAGGAGGAGGCTCCTGAGCCCTTTTACTGGGTCAGTAGAATATGTTTGACTAGAAATTTAGCTATGGCCAGCAGGTGGTAGTGACAATTCATTTGCTACATATGTTTCATTACTGTTTAGAAAATCTCCCAAATATTTATGTGCAATTAGCTTATCAGGAAGAATAATCCATCAGGTTACTGTTAATAGAAAAAAGTGAAAATTGAAACAAGAAGACTGCTGCATCTAGCTAAAACAACTGTAAATACTGGCTAAAAGACAAATTTGTGAACAAATTCAGAAATTCCTACCCTTTCTTCTGTTGAGAAACTTTTGTGATGAGAATGACAGGATAAGAATGGGGTTCAGTAGACTAGTTAAAGGTTGTTATAATAATGTAGGAAAAAAGATAATGATGACTTCAAAATGTTACAGGTCATGGTGGTAAGCAGTTGAATCCTTAATATTTTGAAATTATAGTTGGAATAATTTGCTGATTTATTGGATGGAGGATGTTCAAGGCAGAAATCAAGGATTTTGATTCAAACATTGACAAATAGAGCTAGTATATTTGATCAGGGGAGTTCAAATTTGGACTAAACAAGTTTGTTAATGCCTATAACATAGCAAAGAGGAAATGTTGTCTAGATAGTTGGATATTTATAAGTCTAAAGTTCAAGGGAGAGGTCCAGGTAGAAGACACAATTTGGGAGTACTTAGTATATAAATGTTATTTAAAGCCTCAAGACTAGATGGGTTCAGCTAAAGAATGAGTATAGACAGAAAAGAGTAAATGATGCATGAGCCTGGATTGCTCCAAGATTTGCAATTCAAGTGTATCAGGAGAGAACACACAGGAGGCTATGAAGGTGTACCGAGTGAGGTAGAAGCAGAACCAGAGGCCAGTGGGGTTCCTGAAGTCAAGTGAAGGATATGTTTCAGGTAAGAAAAGGAGTGACAAATGTTGATGAGAGTTTAAGTAAGATGTAAAATGGCATTTATGGAATTTGGACATATTTAGCTGATTGCTGACCTCAGTAAGAGGAGTTTTGGTGAAGAAAGAAGGGGAAAATCATGATTGAATTAGTTTAAGAGAGAACTGGATGAGAGAAATTGGCATTGAATAGAAATAACTCTTGTGATGAGTATTTCTATGAAGTAATGGAGAAAGAGTAACTGAAAATATCTCTCTCTCATTCTCTCTTTCTCTCTCTCTCTTTCTCACATTAGGAAATTGTGGAATGTTAATAACCTGTGGGAATGATAGAGAAAGAAATAAATATAATGCAATTATAAAGAGGAACTGATGTTTCAAGTAGCTTAGACTTAAAGGGAATTAGGGAAGAAGGAAACAAACAAACAAAACAAAGAAAAAACTGGTTTTAGACAGGGTGAAATACTGTAGTGTGAGAGGGAGTAACAGTTTAGAAGAAAATATATAGTGGAATTTCTGGACTATAATATTGCTCACTCAGAGGATAGTGTTTAGGAATTTAAAATCAGAACAATGAACATTATTGTTTGTGTTTATTTGTGCTGTTTTTCTGTTTGCTTCTTCTCTCTACAATTAAGTACCTGAATGCAAGTGGAGAGAAGTGGAGAGCCTGGATTTAATCAAGATAGGTGTCTTGCCAAGAGAATAGGATAAAAGAAGAAGTGGATAAGAGAGTTGAGAGTGTAGGTAAAATAGATAAACTTGTGACAGAAAAAATAAATGTACTGCTATGTTTCCCCGAAAATAAGATCTAGCTGGACAATCAGTTCTAATGTATCTTTTGGAGCAAAAATTAATATAAGACCCGGGTCTTATATAATATAAACCCAGGTCTTATAATATAACATAATATAATATAATATAATATAATATAATATAATATAATATAATATAATATAATATAATGCAATACAACATAATACCGGGTCTTACATAATATAATATAAGAACAAGTCTTATATTAATTTTTGCTCCAAAAGATGCATTAGAGCTAATTGTCTAGCTAGGTCTTATTTTTGGGGAAACACGATATTAATATTTGAAAAGTTTAATCGTGATTTTTTTTTAGAGCAAATCATAAGATGGCAACAATTCAGCTTAACAATACTCACAAAGGAAAAAAAAGAAAAACATGAAAAGAGGGCCTTAAAATAGATTATAAAGGTCTCAAATTATTTACACACATTCTGGCACTTGGGTGATAGTTTGAGAAGTTTGTAAGTACTAAATATACTTATATAAACAAGATTTAAATTGTCATTATGTTTACTATAAAATTTAAAATATTAAATAGTATTGAATATCAACAATATATATTTACCTATTTTTAACCTTAAAATTAATTTAAAACAATTATTTTATTCAAGCTGTATAACTATGATATTATATGTAAAAACATGTTTATGGGACAAAATGTTTTAAATAACCTATTTTTAGTGTTTAATGGGATCTTCAAGACCAGCTGCATTCCCATCTGGCTTCCAGATTTTTGAAATGTAGTAGGATGCAAATGAAGTTAAGTGACATAGTTAAAGCTACACAGACAGACCATATATAAGACCTTATGTATGAGTTGCTTACTGGTGTTCATAACAACAAAATAAGTAGCTAAAACTATTAAATCTTTCCAACTGACCTTTTTGGGCTAAAATATATTCTCCCCTAAAGTGTGGAATTGCTAGATAACACATCACGCCTGTCCCCCTGTTGTCTGGGGCTGTACTGAGAAAGACATTCATTGAAATAAGGCCAGCAGCATCTCAGCCCATACAGCTGCTGTCTAGGAACTCAAGAAACAATTTGAAATTGGAAAGGCTAAAGGCACACTCTCAGGACAAAGATAAGCTCGGGTTCAAGTGATTCAGTGAAGTTGTAGACAATCGCAAAATAGCTGTAATAAAGAATCACTGACAACCACTACAAGGAAAGAAGACAGTTTTTTGAAGAAAAAGCTCTGAGCAGATTGTGAGATATAATCTATAAGAGATGAAGTATATTAAGATATCAGTCCCAAAACTAAGCGCACATACGAGTAAATACTCACTAGAGAAACAATGCTGGTTACCAAAAAACAAACGTTTGCATGTGGTACTATCTGAAATGAAGTTTATAGTTAGATATTGTCATATTTGAAAATGATAGGTAAAATACACAACATAGACTAAGTTCTAGAATTAAAAACATTTTTTTTTCTCTCTCTAATGAGACCTTGAGGAATTCTGTCTGTGTGTGGTGTACTTTCATTAGGGTCTTTCATTTCTATCTTACTCTTTCCTCATCTTGATCAGATTTAGTTCTCTTCTATTTCAGTTCTTAACCTAGACCACATTTTCGTATATCCTAATTGTATTATGGTACAGTTAAGAAATGTCTTTGACAGACTTTGAAGTAGTAACAAGAGCATCTGTGCTTAACATGGATGGGACTTGCCTGTGCTCTCCAGCTGCCCTTTGATGGAGGGCTCCAGCAGGGGTTGCTGTCTAGGCAGCTGTCCCATGAAGCTGTCCTCTCCAGTCTCATGTTCCTTTTGCCCTGAGCACTAACAGACCTGCAAATTCAGGAGGGCACTCTTCCCAGATTGAGGAGGACCACTTGGTCAAGTAGAGATACATAGCAGTTCCATCCTGCTACGTTCCTCAAATATCTCTACTACTGTCTTCTCATTTCTGCCGGATTTACTTTAAGGCGTCAGTCAGTAACCGATGAAAATCTATTTGCAGAGTATTTTCTGTGCCGTTTAAAGCTAAGGGATGAATTTACACTTGGACCTTGAAGAATAAACATCTCTTTCCTATTATACCCTCCCATATCAAATGAGCTCAATCAAATTAGAATTGGGTGGTAGTTATTAGACCTCTTATGAGAACAAAGGCATTATAATCAGCAAATAGTTTCTAGAGAGAATACCTATATGGAATAGTGTGCTGTATTTATTTCTTTTCAAAAACCCTCTTTAATGGAAAGTAAGTCCTTAGAAGTAAGATTAGCTGTATAATCAAGTATCACTTTAAATGTAGAAATTTAAGGCTTGTTTTAAATAACATTCCCTGAGGACAATCAGTCATTGTTGATGTCCATTCTGAGTTAAGTGATTGTAGTTTCTACTTTGTATTGTGAAATGAGGCTTATAGAAAGAAGTACACCTCTAAAGCCCTCTAGAGTGTGCAGTAAATGACAGGTCACTGGAAGTAAGAAATTAAAGTTGGCCCTTCACTGAGAACAGTCCAGCAAAAGTTCTCCTTAAATTTATGTTCCTCAGAGGGACAAGCCATTTCTCATTAGTCAATTTTTGATGCTAGGTACTGTGGTACATTATTAAAACCCAGAATTTCCTAGCATAGAAGCTGACAAACAGTGGGTTCTCAATCGATATTCGTTAAGATAATTAAAAGCTGACAGTTTCTATATAACATGTTTTTCTTAATCTTCTAACGTTATTGTATGATTACAGAGTTAATCACTAATTCAGTTTAAAGATAATCTCTCAACAAAAAATGAAGACTCCGTCTATAGTGATATATTTGTAATCAGAATACTGTGTCCTCTCATAAAATTCTTAGTTTTGAACAATTTACCTGTCAATAAAGTAGAAGATGGCAGTTTTAAAAGGAAAAAAAAAATTTCTTAAAACAAACAAAAAATCCATGCATTGACAAAATAATAATTTTAAAATGCTGACATTTTACAAGTTTCTCCAACACTTGTCATTTTCTTTACCAATTATCAAAGCCTTTGTTAAGCAAATATCTGTCAACTGATGCTGCCTTGAAAAGGAGAAGAAAGAAGAGGAGGAAAAGGAAGAAACAATGAGGAAGAAGAAGAAAAGGGAAAGAAAGAACCAATTAAATTTAACTGAATTGGCAGGTGGAATTCAGTTAATTTTAGAAACACTGTTTAGAAATGTTCCATTCATCTTGCCCAATTTCTACAAATTTAAATTTAAAATGGTAGAAACAATTTGAGTTTTTATAATACAATTTCAAAATTATTAAAACAAAGGATAGTTAATTTTTTTCCATTATATAATAGCTTGAATTGCCAAATAATATTTTCTTCCCAAGAAATATTGAAAATAAAGTGGATATTTTAATGTTTTCTCATTATAGATAGGTTGATTTATATAAGAACAATGTATTGTGGCTTCCAAATTATTTTTTTAATTAATAAAATTAAAAGATAAAATCTATTTTATGAGAGAAACTGTGATTGTTAAGTTAACAAATTAAATGAGCCTAGAACTATGATTGTAAAATAATAAATTCTCAAAGAATGATAGTTACCTTCTCGTACATATTTTAAGTTGAATTCCATGGAGAATAATTATGATAATTATTTCATTGTCTTGAGCAGATCATACAACTTCGTTGAGTCTTCTTTTCTCCATTATTGAAATGGTCATAATAAAAACATGTTTCACACTTTGTATGATTCTTATGAAGATCAAGTGAGATAAACATGAAAGCCACTTGAGAATTATAAATCCATATTACAATGTAGCAGGCGATCAGAAACTATAATGTGTGTCTACTGCTTAGATTTCTAATACATACTGTTTGCTATCTTTAAAATTTATTATAAAAATGTTTTGGTATGACAGGAAAATATCATATATGAATTCAAACAAGGAAAATTATTATTTATTATTATTTGAGTATCTAAGGAGTATTCAGTTATAACCTGCATTCATCTTTGTTAATGTTAAAATGCTTCTTTGAAATCGCCTAAATTGAATGTCTACTTAGATAATTATTGTACTGTGCCAAGTTGTACTATTTTATTTTTATTTCAGGCATTATGAAAAAATGACACGTGATAACAGAAACATTAAATATATTCCAGAGTACTTTTACATCAATAACTGATCCTTAGATTTCTCAAATGTTTTTCTTCAGGCTATTAACTCCAACTTTGTAATGCAATGGCATTGTAGATAGCGTGAAGACCTCAGACCTATGCGTTTCATGGTAATTAAGGAGGAAAACATATAACATTTTTAATATGATATTCTCTTCATTTATGAATTTAATAAGACTACTAATTGATATTTTCAGTAGTCATTAAAATATGCCTAATAAAAACTCGTTTAGCTGCTCAGTTCCTAAATGTTCAAAGGACATTTGAAAAGTTAAGAATCATTTGATTCCAGGTAAAAACATAAATAATTTCAGGAACATTGAAAATAGTAATCTTTCCAAATATACCACAATTGTAAAAATATTCATATTCTAAAACCCACTTAAAAATTTTTAGTGCCAAAGGCTTGCCCACGTACACCACTTAAAACAGTGTCTCACCCATAATGGGCTCTCAGTAAATATTTGTAATTTAATCTTTGACTGAAAACACTCTTAACATATTCTTGTTTTCTTTCTAGGAGCAGCTCTTTAAAATGCAGGTAAAGCATGAGCAGATCGAGCAGTTTCCACCATCACGTTAATTTATTTCTAGTAAAATCTTTAGTCTTTTGTTAAAAGGTGATAAATGGCATTTTAATTCCACTGGAGAAATCTATTTCATTAGATACAACCAGAAGAGGACAAGATTTCCTCCACTAGTTCAACACTAAATGCACACAGAAACTGGACATCTATCTGTTATCTTCTGGCTTTTATGGAGCAATGGGGGTAGCATTCATAGATTTCTGTAGGAAGCCTGAGTATATAAGTGCATGCACACACATGTGCATTTGGATATGCACATATGTCACATATATGTGCACATGCACAATCACATAGATCTTCTGCTGAGCAAGAAGTTATCTTAGCTGCTGCTAATAAGACTCCAACAACAAATGAAAACTTAGATCTTTACAACCAAGTAGAACCCTGGAAACTATCTCACAGGTGTAGTCACAGAGGGCAGTGAGCTACAATCTAATTCATTGGTAATGACATTAGAAGACTATCATAAGTTCTGAATTTCTAAAAATATAGACATACAAAAAATGTAAATGAGAGAAAACTTTGAGAAGTGGTTCACAGAATCAAAATTCAAAAAGACTACTGGTTGCATTTATACACCAAGCATCATGATATCATGTAATTAATAATAGAAACCCCTCCTCTGTGAATATTTCAACAGGTTTAGTGAGTGGGTGTACATCTGTATGTGCATTTAATCTCACACACACACACAAAAATGGGGATCAGTGGCCACTATTTTACAATAAGTTGAGATTTTGCAAGATCAGTTAATTTGCCTGAAATTATATTACTAGTAAATGAAGAAGCAAGATTTAAACTCATATTTATCTGAACTCTAAATCTTGAGCTCAGAACCTCCTCCGAATATACCAGGTCCTAAAAAATCTGCTATGATTTGAATATACCAGATGCTAGGAAAAATTCACTAGATATTGAAGAAATATGCATAATTGTTTCTTAGTGTGTAAATATAGTACTTAAGAAGTGATGAATTTAAAACTGGGAGCTTATAAGAGTTATGTGCAATAAAAAAGGGTGAAATGAAAAAAATGAATTAGTGACTCAAGTTGGAGAGTGAGCTTCACCTATATTTTCTGAAGCTTTCAGTTAATATTTTTTTTGAAATTTGAATATTGGATGGAATACCTAATTAATTGCCACACTCTCAACCTTAAACAGGTAACATTAGTACACTATCTTACCAATAAGATACACTGACTCCCACCTATATGCTTTGTCTGAATAATAATCACGATATTTCCTTTATTTCTCCCTTTTATTCTGGGAGCCAGTCACATGATCCCTTATCTTGTATTTTATATCTCTTAACACGAACCTTCCCCAAATGAAACCATATGCCAGAACCAAATGCTACCAGGCTCTAAATGCTCACCAGGAGAAATGGAAAGGAACCTTTTAGGACCAACATTGTTGACTTAAGAGCAATCACTGAGATGGCAAGCACAGTTCCTACCACAGAGTAAGTACTCAAACCTCACGAACAAGATGGTGAATGGAGCTTTTCCTTGAACCTGAAATTAGAAGTGCAATGTGAAAGTAAATTTTAAAGAGAAAAATAAACATTTGGGGTAGAAATCTAATGAAAGGCATTCTAAGATGTTTTCAAAGAAACTGTTTCCCTTGAATACTTTCCCCTTTCCCCATCCTAGGTAAGAAGGCTAGAAAGGGGTAAGAAAGAGCCAGTATAAATTACTGAAATCATTATGTTGGTGGTTAGAAGTTACTCTCTCCAACCCCATGGGAGAAAATAAGAATGCATATTCTCCTTCCCAAGACAAGTGTGAGAGAGAGGTAAAAATAGAATCATTTGCAATATCAGGAGTACTTAGAAGGGTAATATGGCCTATTATTCCTTGTCTAAGTGCTTGCCAAACTGGAAAGCTATAGGTCCACTGTGAGGTTGATGACAGAGTAGAGTGGAGAATGGTGAGAGAGTTTTTACAGAGCATGAAGTGGTGAGCCCTGGAGTTTGGGAGACATATAAACACAAGAGGCTTACTGAGTCTTCCATGGTATAATGTGCCTGAGAAAAATAATATGGAGAACCCCTACCTCTACCACCACGACATATAATTCTTTATGAAGGATTGTGCCAAGCGTACATAAGGATCTTCATTAGTTCCTGCAATTCTTCATGAAGAGCCTTGGAGGTAAGAGGAGTAGACAGAAGCTTTGGAAACACCATTCAAGGCAGTGAGTGTTGAATCTTTGTGGGACCAACTGATGCTGTTGCTCCTTAATAATATAGCCCTCATAACTTAGAGGACCACAGCACAATGCAAAAACTAACTCATCAGAGACCATCACATTGTCAAAGACAACTAACAGAAGATGCAGCTAGATCAAGAAAGAGCAGGACTAGGGAAGACAGTATACCATCAATACATGACTAGCTATGTAATACCCCTCCTTTCCTTGTCCTCCCACTGCCCACCCCTCAACCAGGGAAGAAAAGGCTGGGAGGAAAGATTGCAGAACAAAACCATTACCTCAGGTACAAGATGCTGATGTAGGAGAGGAAATGAATTCAAAGACTATGCCCTTCTTTATTTCAACTCCCTAAAGCCACATGCCTGGGATATGCTGGGAGAAGGGGAAAGGAAGACGTGTTTTAAATATAATATGAAATTGTAGTCTCAGATACGGCTAGACTGTGAATGGAAACAAGGAGAAAGGCATCGTTTCTTATGTGACCCTTTTTCAGGATTTCCATTTTAGAAGTAGCTCGGAAGCAAGTGTATGCTATTTATTATTGTCCTGTGAGCCCACTCCATAAATAAATGCTTTTTCAATTCTCTAAACCAGACTGAGATTGTTTAATTTATCCCAAATTCCCCAAAGGGTTGTGATCCCCAAAGTGGGATCTTGACATCAATGATGTATGAGAATAATTCTTTGCCTTAGCATCTCTACAATAAGAAGAATGATGCTTTCTCATGGTAAATGTGATACAGCACATAAAAACAGTTTCACAAGGCTAAAAGATTCTCTAGTCATGATTTAAATTCATTTCACTGAATTATATGAGATGACATACACAATAGCTATAACCAAGAATGAATTAAAAATCACAAAGCTATGCAACCCCTTTAATGGGTTTGCAATCCAGTATCATAAAATTTATGAAGGAAGAATGTATCTAGAAATTGAATCCACTTTTTAGAGGTGCAGAAAACTAAATTTCAAAGAAGTTAAATAAAACAGCAAGATTCACAATGACTCAGTGCAGGGTTAGATCAAGTATCCAAGCCTTTTCACTCACAAATATGTCTGTCTTTATGTTCTCCTTTGGCTGTCTTAATGGTAGTAGACTCTCATGAATTAGTCAGTACAGGCTATATATGTATAATTAATATATATATATATATATATATATATATATATATATATATATATATATATTTAGTTGGCCTATAAATCTTATATAACCATGATCATGTCCATAGAGCAACAGAGGAAATACATTTCTAAAACAAACTTGGACTAGACTCTTTAGTTTACATTGCACAAATCATACCATGAGACTGATACTGAAAGGGTTTCTGGAAATGAGCCCTCAACTGCACAATTACTGCAATCACTGAGAAACAGAGGGGAAAAAAAAAAGGCAGATTATTTCAGCTAAAAATATAACTGTCCTCAAGTGTTGCTTCCTACCATAATACTGATGGGGTGAGCTCTGCAATCCTAGTATTCTCATCTTCTTGTTACCCACACTGTTACAAATATGACCAAATGGAAGGAATTATATGTGGCTGGTACCTGTTTGTTGGGAAACCATGGAAAACATAAAGCTAATTCAGGTTTCCATAGTCCAGGAAAGTGGAAGGGACTACTACACAAAACATTAGTTAATGCAAGAATATTTTATGTTGATAGGTCATAAGTGAATTTGACTGAATTGATATAAAATCAGTATTTCGTATACTGAACCATTTATTGGTTATAGATACCCAGTTTAGCTTTTCTTAAGAATCACCTAAAAACCATGATGACATTAAATAACTATCCTATACCCAAAGTGGAGTACTTTTCTTTTTAATTATCAGTACAAGTTTTGATCCACTATTATTAATCTTTCTGATCCATTATTGTTAATCTTATCACATTTTCATGCTTATCTTATGATAATGTAAACTAAAGGCAATGCTATTTTTACCATTTTATTTCAATATGTTTTAAAACCAAATTTTAAACATATTGTTAACCTTGTTTTTAATGATATATGTTGAAGTAAATGTTAGCAATGGCTGGTATTTGATAGGTTGCCTCACTCAACTCATGCAGAAAATGCAACTCTAAATATCATCTTAAAGGTTTATACTACATTATGTACAAATCTGTAAGTTGCATGACTTGAAAATATTAAAGTAACTTGAATTATCTGAAAATCATCCAAAGAGTAGAGTTGCAATCTAACAAAATAATTTTTAAAAAGGCCTCTTTATCTTTACCATGAACATTAAAGGTAATAAACATAATTGATGTGTTATCAATAAGAGGGGAATTATATAACAGACTTCATTTAGGCAATGTCACTTCTTGGCTGCTCACTCAGGTTCATCACAGAGGCTTGTCTTACTTGTGGCAGCAACAGAATTCAATCTTGGCTTCATTCACAGATCGACTTAATAAATTGGAATATAAGTGTGCTCATGGGAGCTGGGTCATTGCATACACATGCATTCTCACTCTTTCAAAGTTCAACAGCTGATTGAAAGTGAAGTAACTTTCTTTCTTTAAATGTGCATTTCTTCACCAGTTGCTATGTTCTTTTTGTAAATAGGAAACATTTTTAAGGCACTAAGTTTGTTCAATTCTTGACAATACAGCTATGAAAGAAAGATAATTGAATTGGAAGCTTTTCTTTAGGAGCAAAACACTTCATTTTTTTTAAAATAAATATTTAACAATAGAAATGGTGTAAAAAAACAATATACCAGGGGTGCCAAAAAAAAATGTATACACATGACTTGTATTCATCTTTTGTTATTGGTATATATTGAGTATTACAATTTTAATACAGTTTTTTTTTCCTTTCTTAAGCTATGTATGTATTTTTTGGCACCCTCGTTGTAACAGATGTGTTGTAAAACATTATTTTTAAACGGCACAAAACTGCTATTGGTTCCTCTTTTTCAGTTGTAGCAAAATCTTTTTTCAAAGGGGTATATATGTTGATAAAACAATTTGTACCAACTACATTCAACATTAACATTGAGGCTGTCAGTTACATTGCTAACCATTCCTTTATGATTATCATTATTAGCATAATACTTATTTTCCCCTTAGTTTCTTGTAGTAGTTTAAAGATTATAATGCTTAATAAATTATTTGAGCTCTGATGACAGTACACTTTTTTCCTGGGATATTAGAAGTGTTAACTTCTAAACTAGTTTTTAACTGATTACGTCCTTAACTGGTGTTCCTTAATCATAACAAAAACGTTAAAAAAAAAAAAATGCAGCAAAAATTTCAGTAAACTAATCATCAAATCCTTGACATATTCAGAATCTGTTAGACTGACAACTAATTCCTTTTAGTTTTTAATGGGGGTTATTGTAATAAATATACTTTTAATTTGCTATGGTCTTTGACAAAAAACAGAGAGAGGGAGACTTTTTGAGATAAGAGTACACAATTAAGATCAAGATACACTCAAAATGGAATGTGAACTTCTTAGGAAGACTCTGGAGTATGTCAACCAGACACTATTAAGACTGGTGACTTGTAGAACTGTCAATATAGGAAAGAGGGAACCTAGCTCTGCCATTTTACTTCTAAAATAGTGATAGTTTAAAAAACAACTTCATTTCAGCTGAATCATTTAAAATGAAACAAATGGTATACTATTATTTATTACACAAGTATTTCCTCCCATCTGCTGGACTCAGCTTGCAGATAAAGTTTTATTTGGTCTGTAGTCATTTTTCGTTAGTTGTTAAAATTTTTAAATTGAGCAACAGTATAGAAATCCAGATGTATGTTTGTCTTTAAAATTTCTTGAAACCAAGAATCTGGATTACTTCAAAAGCAACAATCGGCTAAAACTGAGGTGTTAACTTCCCCCTTTGGATGAGAGTGATTTGACACAGTCGTCCCCTTTTGAACTATCCTACAGCTAATTTACTCCACTTGTTAATAATATTTGCTTGTTCTCTGTAGGATTTTGAGTTTATGATCTCTCTCTATAAAATATGTTATTAAGATATCAATTTAAGGAATAAAACCATTGATTTGAACCTCTCTAAAGCTCAGTTTCCTTATCTGTAAAGTGGAGGTACAGTAACAGCACTACCTACCTCACAAAGATATGATGAATACATGAGAAATGGATCAGATGGCATAGCATGGCACCTAGATTGTAGTAATATTCAATAAGTAATGCAGTATTATTGTCAATTATTATAGCAGTATGCTAACCATATTAGAATTGTCCACACAGCTGAGATGAAGGAAATCATTAGTTTTTGTAGATAACTTCTATCCCTATGGCTCTTCATAAAATGTAAAGGGAGAAACTGAAAGTCCTCTTCAGATTAACTGCATTTTAATCCAGATAATGTTTGATTTTAATCACTTTAATTTTTGATGCTTTGGAGAAGATATATATATACACATATACATACATATATATGTATACGTGTGTATATATGTATATACACACACATATGGTATACACCATATGTGATACATATATGATATATATTATATATGTACCATGTATGTATACACATATATATGATATATGTATGCTATATCATATATGTGTCATATATATGACATATCATATATATTTCTATTTTTTTCTAATTTCCAATACTTTTAAATCTTTGTGCTGTATTTACTTTTGTTGTTTTCAAGCGCTTACTTGAATTTTTAAGTGGCTATTTTTTAGGATCTATAGCTTGAAGTAATATAACAATTTAACACTTAGTCCATAGAGCCCTAGTTTTATTACGGTTGTAAGACAAAGAAGGTTTGCCTAAGTTCTGTCAACACTGCTGAAAAAGCAAAGGAAGAAACTGCAAAATATTTTGCTCTGGTTTTAATAGCAATGAGCACGCTTTTCTTGCGCAATTGTCAAATAAGCACTTTGGAAAGTCACTGCCCCCTTGTTCTCTGAAAAATTGTGTAGAGAATGCTATTATATAATAAATGTAGTGATGAGCATGGCTTTTCTAGGACTATACACACATTTTACATTTTAAGACTTTCATGAAGCTTGTTCTGGAATTAAGTAATTTTCAAAATGCATGTTTTGGATACATGATAGCATTTGCTTCATTGTAAAACGTTTCACATGTATAACTATTCAGAAATATAATAGTTAACAAGGAAACCTCAAGAGGGACCACATTTTTTCCTATAAAAGAAAGCTGGTGACCTTGATGACAGCAAAAGTAAAAAGCTGAGAGTCTGGGGGACTCCATAGTCAGCCAAGCACTGATAACTTCTCCCTTCCTATTATAGGAGAGCAAGATTTTGCTACTCCAAAATATACCTCTTTGGCATAAGGGTTATTTTAGGCTGACTATTTTTAAGAAACAAAAGTTTCAGGGAGAGCTTTTTACCTCACCTTAACTGCATAAAATAATTTAGATGGAGGGTCTGCTCCAGGGAGTTATCACCAGAGATAACTACTGTAGAAAGAATATAAAGTAGGTGTGATAAACTGTGGGGAACTTAGCAATGACTGCTCATTTAAAGTTTTCTCTTTGTCACTTTGTCTCCACATGGCATAGCAAACATTTGTTTACCTGACATTTGTTTTTCCATCTTCATGTGAACTGCCTTTGTCCCCTTGGAAGTGCCAGACTTCTACCCACTTCTCCTTAGCTTTAGATGGCATAAAAGCCCCAATTGCCTACTTGTCTTTTTACCCTCATATTCTTATGGAATCCCCATATATACAAAATTTTTTCCTGGTAATCTGTTCTATGTTAATTTATTAAATAGGCCAAAGAATTCAGAAATATAAGCAACGTTGTTTTCCTCCTCAACACTGTCCAAATTGGAAGATGCCTGAACACTAAATTGATGTCTAAGTTGATATTTCACTAATTTATTTTTTTAGTAATGTGCATGATTTCATACTTTATTTTGCTTTACTTAAAAACAAAATATTTTAAAGGCTCAATCTCATATTTGAAAATTGACAAAATTTCAAGGCCTTATTACTTTATCTTTTAACCCAATTGTCTGAAAAGTAAATATTCCTTTCATTGAGACATGCTATGATATCATGAATGTATTAGTTAATAGAAGAAAAGCAGTAATAGAAAATATTCCACTGTGGTTTTGGCTTCCAGGGAGCCCACAAGACCACATCATAATCACAACTAAACTATACAAAAACCATAATCGAGGATCGCCTGACATTTAGCTGAACTAAAGGATTACAACTAAAGACCTAGAAAAGAAGCCACCATGAGATTGGTCGGAGGTGCAGAGATGTGGAACAAGCTGGTCCCACACCTATGAGTGCCTATTAGAATTCAGGAGAGCTCTCTCAGTTATGGAGCTCTCCCCTGAGGAGCAAGGGCTCCCAGCCCCACAGTAGGCTCCCCAGCCCAGGGTTCCAGAGCCAGGGAGAGAAATCCTCATAACATCTGGCTATGAAAGCCAGCAGAGATTGTGGCTGAGTGAGACAGAGGGTGGCTGCAGTCCCATGAGCTCCTCTTAAAGATCCTTGCAGTGCACAGACTTACTCACTGATGGATTCACTTGCTCTGAGCCCCAGGCACCAGGAACTTACTGGGAGAAACTGAATTGTCTGGCTGCAGGGCAAGGACTAGAAATGCAGCTTTCTCCCAGATGGCGGAGCTGGTGGAATCCATTGTTTCTTTGTTGGGCCCTCCCACGACGTGGCATGAAGAGGCAGGTGGCTGCCATATCTGAATCTCCATCAACTTGGCTAACACCATTCATTCACCCTGCACTGGTGATTCCCTGAAACCTTGCCACACCCAATTTTCAGGCATACCCAAGTCACTTCCAGTGACTTTTCCAGTGAGATTTCCTGCCTTGGCTCATGCTGAAGATTGTCCTAAAATCTCTCAAAGCCTAACAAAACCCAAACAAGCAGCATCCAGCTTTGGTGTATCCCCTATATCTTGCTGAGCAGCCCTAAGACCAGCAGAAGTGCAGCCACCCTCAGTTACCAGCTTGAACTATGAAGGTAACTGCAAGCCCAGCATGAGTGGCAGCTTTCTGCGGATAGCTTTGTGGCTCATGCCAGGGAACCCAAGGCAAGGCACAGGCTGCAGCTAAATGTGACCTGCAGGGGGCTTGTCCCAGGAGGCCCTAGGCCCTAGGCATGCCCTAGGTTTAGACTGAGTCAGAGCATCTCCCGGCCACCTCCAAGGACAAGATACCCAAAATGAAGACTGAGCAGGCAGCAGGTCCTTGCTAAAGTGAATCCTGCTCTATAGGGTCAGCTCCTGCACAACAGCTCATCCACTGTAGTCACAGCCAGTCCTCACAACCAATCAGCCCAAGGGTCAATCCCTCCGAATGATGTGCAGACAGCAATCAAGGCTCAACTACAACTGGAGGGTACATACAATCCACACAAGGTTACACACCTGGAGCACCCAGCTCTGGTGACCATGGAGACAGCACCACTGGGTCCCAAAGGACACCTACTACATAAGGCCACTCTACTAAGACTGGGAGGCATGGCAGCCCTACCTGATACAAAGAAATACAGGGGGCAGCCAAAATGGGGAGAAAAAGAAACACATTCCACCCCACCCTTTCCCTCCAAAAAAGAAAATAACAAAACTCTAGAAAAATAATTTAACAGAACTTCCCACACAAGAAAAAAGCTAAAGGAATTTATTACCACCAAGCCAGTATTACAAGAAATGTTAAAGGGAAAAAATATTAAAAATATGAATAATGAAATGCCAATAACTAAATATTTATCAACAATTACTCTGAATGTAAATGGATTAAATATTCCAATCAAAAAATAGTGTGGCTGAATAGATTAGAAAACAAGACCCTTACATATGTTACCCACTAGAGACACACTTAAGATCAAAAGAAACACAGACTGAAAGTAAAGGGATGGAAAAAGATATTTCATGAAAATGGAAACAAACAAAAAGGCTGGGGTCGCCATAGTTATATGAGAACTATACCAAGAGACAAAGGAGGAACCAGTAATCACACTTCTCAGTATCTATCCAAAGATATTCAAAACACTAATTCAAGGGGATACATGCATCCATATGTTCATTGCAGCATTGTTTACAATGGTGAAGATGTGGAGGCAGACGATGGATGAATGTATAAAAAGGAGGTGGTACATATATACAATGGAATATTTCTTGGCCATGGAAGAAAATTGGGTCTTCCCATCTGAGGCGACACGGATGGATCTGGAAGGTACTGTGTTGAGTGGTGTAATTCAGATAGAGAGACAGATGCAATGTGATTTCACTTATATGTAGAATCTACAGAACAAAACAAACAAACAAACAAAAAAGAAACAAACTCATAGATACAGAGAACATTTTGATGGTTGCCAGATAGGATGCAGTTGTGGGGATGGGTGAAAAAGGAGGAAGGAATTAAGAAACACAAATTCATTGTTACAAAGTAGTCATGGAGATGCAAAAGTAAAATAGGGAATATAGTCAATAATATGATAAAAACTATGTATAGTGCCAGGTGGGTCCAGAACTAATCAGGGGAATCACTTTTTAAATTACATAAATGTCCAACCACTACGTTTTACACCTGAAATTAATATAAAATAATACTGAATGTCAACTGTAATTGAAAATTTTAAAAAGGGGGAAAAGTTGAAGGGGGGGGTAAAACAAATACGTTATCAAACAAATAAGTCATGGGGATGTAACATACAGCACAGGGACATAGTCAATAATATTGTGATAGTATGGTATGGTGTTAGATGGTTGTTGGACTTATCACGGTTATCACATCTCTAGTATATTAATGTTGAATGATTATGGTGTACACCTGAAACTACACAATATTGTATGTTAGCTATATTTTAATAAAAACTTTAAAAAGAAAAAAGAACCAGTGAGCTAAGAAAAATACCTAGGTTCTTAAGACTAGATATTTTAAAATATTTTTTATACTTTTTAATCACATAATCATTAATATAGAGATTAAAAAATAAAAGATAAAATATATTTACTACAAAAGAAATATTTGTAAAAAGCAATTTTATCATTTTAAAAAATTAGAATTATCTTGTGAATTGTGATATTTGCAAGGTAAAACCACTTTTTTTTAATGTGCCTTAACATTATCCTATCTGATGTTAAGCCAATAGATACTTTCACTGATTGTACTTTTATTTTTAATTGTTTCAATCATTTTCATAGGACTTTTAATAAAAATTGTATTCCCTAATATTCTTCCTTATGGTATTTATAACAAAAATTAAAGGATAGGCAGATTAGCAAATATTTCTATTCATATCTTGGAAGAGTTAGTAGAAAATAATATATCATTGAAAGTTTCAAACATGGAGTTTCAAATTATGGAGATAAAAATAAACTCTGTAGTTATATTTCTAGAGTAATTTTTTGCTTCATATCATTTACATCATAGCAAATTTTATTATCATCTTTGAAAGATAAATGGAAAAATGCAATATTGAAAGATTATATTTAAGTTTCATTTGATTAGAGAGCATTAGAGTCACTTGATTTTTTATATAAAATACTCATTTATATGATTTTATTGAAATTATTTATTAAAAAAGATATTAGTAGAAATTATACGACCTTTGCTTATGCTTGTAATTGATTATGATGTGATACCAATTTTATTAAATACATTTTTATTAAAACATAAGGCATTATTATTATTTTCTTTTCATATGTGTAACTAAGTGAAGTTTGCTTTTTGAATTGGTAAATCACACATTTTCAATCCACAATTGGAAGAAAAGTAAAGTGCTACCAACTACTTAGTATATCAGCTTGAAAAATGATAAATTATCATTTTATTTTACATAAAAAGAAAACTAATACATTAAAATATTATCAGGGGATACTCGGTTTTCTGCCCCTCCCTCAGCAAGCTAACACTGATACTTAAGTAAGAACTAAAATGGAATTGAAGTTTAGTTTCTTCCCATGTTATCCATAAATGTGCCTCCTTTAGAACTTCTTATATTAGAACTATACATATGAGAGCAGGGAACAGAAAACCTCTAATAACTTGGAAAATCATTAGTTATAGATTAAGATACATGGAACAAGGTTAATATCAAATATATTGAATAATCCAGATTAAAAACAAATAAGTAAAAAAGATGTTTATATGCGATAAACATAGATTAGTCTCAGATTTTTTGCATGGCTAAATGCTAGAATACTACCAATTGGAAGACAGATACCTTGTGACTTAAGAATTCTATAACCTTACAAGATGTTTTTCATGCACGAAGGTATAAGAAGTAATTATCAAATACAAAAGGATTTTAAAAGCATGCCACCACATACAACTATTGAAAAAATAATATCCTGGAATAGGATATATAGCAAGAGATGAATAAAAAGTCAGAGGTCTGAAATGAAAATAAAGTTTAAAAAAATATAGGAAAATGTTCAAGAGAGAGATAAATCTAAACAGTAATATTTCTGAAATCTAAACAATAAATTTTTCATTTTACAATTTTGATTTTAATAATTAAAAATTAAAAATTTAATGATTTGAAAAATCTAAATTACCAAATAAAAACAGAAATATACTTTTATAAACACTGAAAAAAGAAATAAAATAGTGTTCACATAATAACAGTTAAAGCACAAGAGTTGGAAGTAAGCAAACAAAATATCTAAGAGCATAAAAGATGACAGAAGAGCATAATTAAAAAGCTTCTAACAGAAAGCAAAATCTCACATATAATTATTTATCTTTATGAAATGAACTCCAAATTTAAAAATACATGAAGGTTAAATAAATGAACAATCATTTACAAAATCAAGAAAACAGGTGTAGTTGTATTAACTTGGGTCAATAAGAATTAAATACCAGAAACACATTTAAAAGGGTGAAGTAGATTCCGATAAAAAAACAAATGAATGTAAAAAGATAAAACTATGAAGTATTAACCTTTACATGCTGTCCTTCTTTTCTGCATTGCTACACCCTTTTGCAACCTTTCAAAGAACTTCCAAAAATCAGATTGTTATAGCAGGAATACAAAAAGTAAATACAGGTTCATCTTCAGTTATTTAACTTCTAAGTGGGAATTAATTAAAAATGGTGGAGAGGACTCAAAAAGAGGACTCAAACAAGCTATAACAAAGCACTGAAAGATGGGAGAGAAGGAAGATCCTGCTAACCTGCCTCTGGGTGAAAGGATGAAAAGCACTTGGGGTGGGTGACAGCAGGACACAGAAAGGGACTATATAGCTTTGCACAAAAGGCCTGGGGATAATAAAAGATCAGAACTGAGTGGGAACTGGGGCATCACAGAGGGAAGAAAAAGAAGACTGTAGAGAGAAAGCCTAACAGGTAGTCAGAGCAAGGAGCTAAGGAGGCTAAACAGTCTACCCTTCTGTTGCCTTTAAAAGGAGTATTTGGAGTCACATTAGAAATGGAAATAAACCTAGTCAGCTTTGGTAGTGCCTCAAGGCCTTCCATCAACAGTTTACTATGTACTGCTCAAGACTTACCCAGCAGGATGATTAAAAGTACCATGAGTGGACATTTCAATAGCCCACAGAAGCCCCAACAGAAAGATATGTAAGGTGATATGAAAGGGCATACTCCAGATTGGAACTAGAGTGGGTGAAACTAGCTACATGAAAATATAACGTTTTTGAAATACTCTGCTCAAAGTAGTGTATTTATATAAAACAGAAAAGGCAACAAACAACAAAAAGGTAGACAGACAAGGTGAAATTACAAAAATCTCTGTCTTTAACAGAACACATATACCAAATAAATAAGAGTATAGGGACATGGGGACTTAGTCTGGGTGTGTCTATACATAAAATAATAGTCAGACAGTTTAGTTAGCATGTTGCTAGGTAGACAGGGTGGTCCCTGGTGGAATAAACAAAAAAAGGAGCCATATCCTGAAACTCCAGGTTCTGAAATATCTCCTTCACTTGAGGACAAAGATATGAGACCATGCCTTGAGGTTACTAAATTATCTCAAATCCCTTTTGGCTGGACAAAGGAGCAGATCTGATAGACAAGAATGGGTTATTTTGTTAATCCCTTCAGGATGGGCAAATAGGACAAACAGGATAGATGAATTAAATTAGAAAGCTCCAGCCCCCTTCCCCAAACAGGCAAGGAAAGGTATAAAAGTAAGAGCTTTTGCTTCAGTCACTGGGCTTCCCAGTTTCAGGTACCCCTCCCAATCTGAAGCTGCAACCACTTCTCCTGCCTCTAATAAGCTGTCTTCCTTTACAACTCTTTGCCTCTCCCTGGTCTGTTTCCATTCTTCAGTCTCACGAGACAGGATTCCGGCCCACACTCAGAAACTGCTGGCAAATCCAACATCATTTACATCATTAGGATATAAATTAAAATTTTGAACCTTTCTAATTAATTTCAGGTAACCATGGAATAGTCACAAAAATAACATTGTATGAAGACACAAAACATATGCAATAAATTCTCACAAAACTAATGTTGGGGAGGAAAATTGACAAAAAAATACATTAACAGGAGAAAATAACAGTTTATTCATATGTATACGGTAGCTCATAAAATAAATGACAGATTAAATGGTTAAAGTTAGGGTCTTGTATACCTAATTTAATAGCGCAAAAGAAGGGAGGAGAAAAGGCTTTTTGGGGAAGAACAGATGGGATGCCTTACGAAAGACAAATGGATTTCTTGGAGATCAAATAGAAGATAAGAAATTGTGGGATGATACAGGTGCAACTAGTCTTTTCCAGGAGGGAATTTATGATAGTTTTCCTCTCAGTCTCTTTGCTGGGAGTGAAATCACCCCAAAGAGATGATTTATAGCAGCTGCATTTCCCAGAAGTTGCTGCACTTAGTCAGATAAGGGAAGTTCCGAGAAGGCTTTTTTCTGCATGTATTGAGTCTTACATGTTTTCAGCCGAAAACCATCTTCACACTAACTCTGGGTTTCCAAGTGAGCCAACACACTAAGTAGATAGCCACATTTAGATTTTTCATAACAAAAAAATAGTCTGTTGAGTCAAAGATCGGCATCTTCATTCAACAGAATGGAATAGTTAGCAAGAAGAACTAAGCAGGCATACAGTAAGAAGGATGAAGTATGGGAAAGCAAAGGAGGGAGGAGATGAGATCATCCTTAAGAAAAAGTACAGCAACCAGAGCAGCCAGAACTAGATTTTGGTTGATGAGAACAGACCCAAGATGCCATCTTGCCCCTCAAGGTGAACGTTAACTAATTATAATGGATTCTAATGTGATTAGCACTGCAGTTCGGGAAAATCTCCAACCCCTGTGGTGCCATGACAGTTCTGACAAGAGCCAAATAGGACAAAAATCTCTTGTTTTGATGGGAAGGAGTGGTCAGTGAGGACCCACCTAAGAAGGCCTATAACACCACCCCTAAGTATTGAATATTTTGCACCCTCATTTTAAAAGTAATAAATTCCTAAGCTTCTTTGTTCTTCAGGGAAGTTGCTCTTCTCCTGTCCTTCCTGCATTCCCTTCTTGAGCGTGCACCGTCCTCCTTTTAATAAATCTGTCACTTGCTTGGCTTACTAGGTTCATCCTTGAATTGTTTCCTGTGACAATACCAAGAACCTATTTTTCGGCAACATGACCACTGGGTAACAAATACCACAGCCAAAAAAAGAAAACCCTTCATGTTCAAGACACTTCATTGTCTGACTATAATGCAATAAAATTAAAAAGCAATATATTTAAAATGCAAAAAAAAAAAAAAAAAAAAAAAGACAAATAAAGTAAAATAAAAGCATGTTAATAAGATGACAGAGGTAACATGTTTAATATATACTGAGCTTGTACAAATTAATATGATTTCTAAATCCCACTAGAAAAACAAAGAAATGCAGAAAAAGAAACACAAATAGCAAACAAGCACATTCAGTCCTCCTTATTCTCAGATTCCATATTTGTGAACTTGCCTACTTGATAAAATTTCTTTGTAACCCAAAATCAATAATCTCAACTGTTTTCTGTCGTCATTCATGGACATACTCAAAGTGGCAAAAAATTTGAGTTGCCTGATGTGCACTTTCCTATCTGAGGTGAAATAAGGAAACAGTCTATCTTATCCCCACTTTCATATTGTATAAAAATTGCCTTTTCATAGGCTTTTTATACCATACTTTTTCTCACTTTTGTGCATTTTTGTTGTTGATTTTTCTGTTTAAAATGGCTCCAAGTTAGTGCTAAAGTGCTATCTAGCATTCCTAAACTCAAGAACACTGTGATGTACCTTAGGGAAAAATATGCGTGTTAAGTAAGTTTTGTTCAGGCATGAGTCGTAGCACTATTGACCATGAGTTCAATGTTAATGAATCAACAATTTATATTTAATAAGGTGTCTTTAAACAGAAGCACGCATAAAATAAGGTTATGTATTGATTGGTTGATGAAAATGTTGTGACCAGAGGCTCTCAAGAAAATAACCCTCTATTCCCCGTAGGAGCAATGGTTCAATATTGGCTAATTCAGTGTTTACTGCAACTTTACAGAATATAACTATCATGAATAATGAAATCCAACAATACTTAAAAAAATAAGTACTCTGATTAATAATCAGAGAAAACCAAATTAAACAATATCAAGGAGCATTTTTTAACCTATCAGATTTGCCCAGCTTGGAAAAAAAAAAAGTGCATCAATATTGAGGAGAGCAATGTTAAATCAAGTCCGTAACAGAAAAATAGACTCGTATCACCTTTTGAAAAAGCAAATAAAGATGTTCACAAACATCCTTAAACTTATTCATATCTATCGACTGTAATTCTTTGGGAATTGGTACTGGTGGTATGGAAATTGCTACACCTATGGACAAACCTTTTCCTTATAATGTTGTCAATTACAGGGCTAGTCCTAAAAGAGACGCACATATAAAACTAAGTTTCTAATTTTCTCCATCCCACATTTAGGTGGAAACCCATCACCGTTTTGTTTTTTTTTTTCAGAAACAGGAAAGAAAAAATTGCTGTCAAAAAAAAAAAATTTGCTATCAAAGAGAACAGTGAATCAGAGATTTACTGCTTTTAGATCAGCTAAAAGCTCAGTTTAAAACCACAAAAACAAAAAACGAGAGAGAGAGAGAGAGAGAGAGAGAGAGAGAGAGAGAGAGAGAGAGAGAGAGAGAAAGAGAATGCCATGGATGTTTCTCAAATAAAGATGGACTAAAAGCTTTCTTGAGCAAACAATGGACAAAAATGAGGTGACTTGTCTTAAAACAAGAACTCTCAGGAAGTGTTTGGCTAACACAATGCTAAAGAAAGATTCTTTTAAATATCAATTGATTAGTTTGGCCGCCTTAAAAACAACTTCAGCTGTTTCTCTTAAAGTTTGAATGGCTGATCAAGACTTAACTATTCAGCATTTAATTGTAAATAAGGTTTGCACTTCAAGACTTCTTTTTTTTTTTTCCTTTTTTTTTTAAGTTCTAATTCTTTGGAATTCTTTCTTACAACTAAGGAATACCAAATGTCTAGTTCACCTCTAGGAAATAAATGCTAAGATGCTAGGAAGATGTTTAAAATGCAAATGTTTTATCCTTAAATTCATGAAAAAGAAAATTATTTCATGTTTTTAATGTTAATTTGTACCAATTTAAGGTGCAAGAAGTTATTAGATTTTCTCCATTAGAAAGCTTTCAGGATACTATATTATCATATCTTTTTATTCACATGCACTGCAGTCCCTATTGTGATATTCAGAGGCAGAGACACAACAATACATACATACATCTAGTATAAGTTTAGCTGTTAGACAATACATGCCATTTTAAAGCAATACTATCTATTCCCTAAAATCTTAAATAGTTATTTAAAAGGTGATTCTATCTCTGGAATTATCATGAAATATTAAAGACAAATTAAGAAAAAAGGCACTAAAATTATTGTCAAGAAAAAGTGAAAATTAAGTAAATATATGCATGTGTCTGTGTGTGTGTGCACATATATACACACAATTCAAGAAGACAGGTATATTAATGCAAATGAAATGGTCTATTTCTAAAAGAGGGGGTATACTACAACTAGGCTTCATTCTATTAAAACATCATACAAGAAGGCAATCATCTCTTTAATGTATCTGTACTAATGTATGTTCCTTCCTGAAGTTATATTACAAACATGATGGGAAGTAAAGTCAATAAAGCAAAAATACAAATTTTATAGAACTCTCACATATTTGAAATAAAATTATGTGTATTAATAATCAATAACAATATTCTGTTTTGTACATTACATTACTGTTCTCTCACAAAGGTCTGTGGACTTTCAAGCATTACATTTATTTGAAGCCATATTTTAAACATTTTGCCTTGTGATCTGACCCCACTTTTTGTGTACCACACGGACTGTTCTTTCTGTATAGACTAACAGTAGGCTAAAGTAAGTGCACTTAGCAGCTTGCCATTCATGTGTCATAGGAATGGACTAGAATTCAAGAAACCCAGATAATATTCTGGGCTTTGCTGCTACTAATAGGCTGGTTGTGTAATCTCTCCTGATCAGACAACTAGGTTCTCTGTCAATCCCAAATATCCTGATTCTATGGCTAAGAAGATATGACTCAGGATTGGCAATCTGACAGAGGTAGTGCCTCACTCATTAGCAGGAGAAATACTCATTACCATTAGAAATACACTGTCTCAATTACGAAAATCATCATATAACACATGTTCTCAAAAGACAGACTATGTCATCTTTGGCTTTTAGTTTTACTTCCCAGACATAATCAGTTATCGTTTCATGTAATCTTTCAGAGATTTTTTTATGTATAAATCTCTTTTCTGTGTGTAATGTAATTTATAAGATGTGACTCATGACCAAATCAGGTTTAGAGTTCAGTAAATGTAAGATGAAAAAGAAAAAAAAATCAAATGACACAGATGAGGTTCAGGACACACTACTCCAAAATATGGCACCTTGGCCTACTGACTGTATTAAGCTAAAGGAATTTGAGAACACAGCAGAAGCAGGGAGATCACTCTGTCATTCACGTCCTCACCTTTCTTCCCTGAAACAGGTCACAAGACTCCTATGCAAAAGCCAACCTCCACATACAAGGAGGAAGAAGACATTCTAATCACTACAAATGGGTCATTTGGGGCTGAGAATCTGTACAAGCACACGGTTGTTAAACCAATCTTTATCTTCCTGGTTACTGCCTCAGCATTTACTATACCAAGCCGAAATCCCTGTTTTATCAATTCCTCACAAATGGATTATTTGTGTAAAAGGTATAAAAGCTTTGTGTTCAGGTCACTTCTTTGGATATTCATTCTCTTGTGAAGTGTCCCATGTGCATGTTAAAGTGTAATAAAATCTATATGCTTTTATCCTGTTAATCTGTCTTTTTCAGTTTAATTTTCAAACCCAGTCAGGAAGCCTAAGAAAGTCGAGGAAAACTGTTTCCTCCCCTACAATAAAATACATGTGTAGTAAGGCATATATCCTCAAAACTTATTTATTCAGTGTTGCAACATCACCCTACCTACCTTATGATCTGTCTAGACATTTTACCCTACTCCCTAGCCCACAAGATGTTGGCCAGGCCAAACTACTTCAGTTCCCTGACTCGCTGTTCTAGGTATCTTCTCCAAACAAATCATATCGTTCCCTTTTCTTAAAGTATCTCCCCTAATTTTCTCTTTCTTTCCAAATGCTACTCATTGTTCAAAACTCAGCTCAGATTATTGCTTCTAGGAAGTCTGAATGACTTCTAAGACCTAGTTAGGCACATCTCTCCTCAAACTCTTATTCAACTACTATTTTTTGGGGGGGGTTCTGTCTCTCCCACCAAACAGTGATTCTGAATAACAGACAACAGTACCTGGATGCTATACATCTTTGCATGGCTAGTTCCAAGATGGAAGCCATTGTAGGGAAAAGCTTGACATTGTTTCTTTCATGAATAGACACCATTGATATCACCCTTAACATTGCTATAGTTTATTCAAAAAGTTTCATTTTTATTTTTTCGTTTTAAGCAGTATGTCATTTTGTATTTGCTAGAGACCATCTTTACATAAAGTACTTCTATGTCTATACCATATGGTTAAGAGTATAAACATGAGTAACCTTGCATTAAAGTTAGGTATTTGCAACAAACATAACCCATTTAATTAAATGAACGATTCCAGTTTCCTTAATGACACTGCACTTCTGTCTCTTGCCATCTAAAGCATTTCAGCTTCTTTCGACATTTATTTTCAACATATGTTTTCAGAAACTGAAAACATATATTAATCTATAAATTAATCCAGTTTACACTATAATTAGAAATATTCATTATTATACTAAAGGCATTTTTTTGAATAACTACTTATGCAACCATGTGTTATTCTAGGAGCTAGATATACAGAAGTGAACACAATAAAAAAAAAAACTACCCCTTTAAAGCTTAAATTCTATCGGGGTGGGTGGAGTCATAAAATATCAAAGTAAATAAATAAAATATTTAGAATCTTATATGCTGATAATGCTTTGGAGAAACAAAAAGCAGGAAATGGGTTAGGGAACACTGGGAGGTCGATTCAATTTTGAACTGGGTAGTCAAGGAAGACTTTACTAAGAAGCAAATACTAAGAAGATAAGGCAATATGTTGTGTGATAACCAAGGAAGAACATTCCAGGTAAAGAAAATAGCAAGGTCCTTTAATAAATAGATGCACTTCATATTCAAGGGCAGCAACATGGCCACGGGAGCTGTGCAGTGCAGGGAGGATGGAGACTTGCAGGTGGGTCATGAGGTCAGAGAAGTAAAGGATGACAGGATTATACAGGAACATTTGCTATTGAGAAGACTTTGGCTTTTACTTTGTGGGATATGTGAAGCTATGGGCAAGTCCAGAATAGAGAATTGTTATAATCTAACATACATTTTAACAGGACGCTGGGTAAGAAACTAAAGGACAAAAAATAAACAAGAGAAGATATTCAAAAGAGATGACATGTGTCACATTTTGGATCCTGAAGTGGGTGGGAAAGATCTGGAAGTTTGAAGGAGACAATTTATGTGTTTAGTCCTTTCACCCTCTACTGATAGACCTTTTTATCCTCAACATGTTTGGTGTCTGAGAAAAAAGAAGTGCAAATGTAAGTATGAAATACAAGTGTGATGAAGCAAATGAAGGGACTAATGGAGTTAAGGACTGAGTCGACCTTCAGGAATAACCACAGATATAGATAACAATCTACAATTATTAAGCACTTCTTGACTATGGTTTCAAAGTATTACACAGGTATACTTAACTATGAGACATGTTTTAATAGAGACATATGCTATGCCAAGAATACAAAGAGGAAAAGTTTCATGGATTAGTTGAAAATAGAGTACTTGGACTTTGAATAATAAAAAGGATTCTGAAAGGTGAAGATAGGGTTGAGTGGAATGCTGATGAATATTCCAAATGTGAGCGTATTGAGGGTTCATTCTACAGCAAGTTCCTGCTATAGCAGAGAGACAGAATTCTGACAGATGAGTGACAAGAGAAATACTGTAAAATACAGGTCTTCATCAGTTTGGGCTGCGGTAACAAAAATACTATAGACTGAGTGGCTTAAACAATAAACATTTATTTCTCACAGTTCTTGAGGCTGGGAAGTCTAAGGTCAAGGCCTCAGGGGATTTAGTGTCTGGTGAGAGTCTACTTGCTGATCATAGACGGCCATCTTCTCACTGTGAACTCACACAGTGAGACAAAGAGCTTTGTGCTCTTCATCCTCTTATAAGGACACTAATACCATCACAGTGGCTCTACTTCCATGAAATCTTCTAAATCTAATTACTTTCCCATGGCCTCACCTTCAAATATCATCACATTGGAAATTAAGCTTCAATAGCCAAATTTTGTAGGGATATAAAAACAGTCCATAGACATAAGTTTGGATGCAATCTATGAAAAGCTGAAACTAACCTTTATAGTCATTAGTACTTGATCTAAGCAATGGAATGCCAAGCAAAAATGCTGTAACAAGAATTGCCGGATTGGAAGGCTTCTATCTAGGGTCACTTCCAGCAGAAGTATGGAAGATGGATAAATTAGGGATGGGTTCAGGAAGAAAACAAAACGGAGCAAAAAACTGTGGAGACCTAGAGCTCATTTGGGAGGATATTACCTTAGTTCAGGCTTTTGGCAGTCAGTAAAAACAAACAAACAAACAAAAACTAGAAAATGTTTATGGGATTTTAATAAAACCTAGTTAAATGGGTTGAATGATAATACTCCTACATTCTGAGATAGCATAAACTATTCTGAAAGAGAATGATTAAGGATAATCTATATGTGTTCTACATATTTTGCCTATGTTAGGATACTAATACTAATGATTCTGATCATGACACCAAAACACAATTTTATTCTAAATGAAAATAATAGAGTATTTTATTTTTTTCTTATGAAACATATGCTTTAGGACTAGTACTGTAAACAGTATTATGTTTATTTTGACAATGTGATGTGAAATGTGAAAACCATTTTTGATCCCTGAAGCACAATAACTGTGCACTGCATTTATATACTTCTGTCTTATTACAGCTATTTGTTATTGGTATGTTAAAAAGTGTAAAATTTAAAGCAATATACAGACTCAATGCAATCTCTATTAAAACACCAATGACATTCTTCTCAGAATTAGAACAGTTAATCTTAACATTTATATGAATCCACAAAAGACACTGAATAGGCGACAAAATTTTGAGTAAGAACCAAAAATTTCACTCTCCCTATATCAAACTACATTACAAAGCCAAAATAATCAAACAGAATGGTTCTGGCATAAAAACAGATATAGATAGATAGATAGATAGATAGATAGATAGATAGATAGATAGATAGATAGATAGAGATATAAAAGATATAGACATAGACATAGATATAGATATATAGATAAGGATATCTGTATCTATATAGATCTATATCTATATATAGAGAGAGATACAGAACTATATATAGGTTAATGGAATAGACTAGAGAGCCCAGAAATAAATCCTCACTTGTATGGTCAATTAATCTCTGACAAAGGCGACAAGGATGAATATACAATGAGGTAAAGATAGTTTCTTCAATAAGTGGTGTTGGGAAAACTGGACAGATACATGCAAAAAAAAAAAAAAAAAAGAAAAGAAATTGGACCACTCTCTTATACCACATACAAAAATAACCTCAAAATGGATTAGTCTTAAATGTAAGACCTGAAACCATAAAATTACTATAAGAAAACGTAGACAGTAAATACTTTGACATTGCTTTTAGCAATATATTTTTGGATATGTCTTCTCAGGCAAAGTAAACAAAAGAATAAATAAACAAATGGGACTACATCAAACTAAAAAATTTTTTCATAGCAAAGGAAACAATCAAAAAATGAAAAAACAACCTACTGAATGGGAGAAGATATTCCCGAACTATACACCCGATAAAGGGTTAATATCAAAAAATACATGAGGAACTCACACAACTTAACACCAAAAAAACAAGCAATCCATTTAAAAAATGGGCAGAGAACCTAAATAGACATTTCTTCAAAAAGGACATACAGATAGCAAATAGACATGAAAAGATACTCAACATCACTAATACTTAGGAAAAAAACAAATTAAAGCCACAATGAGATATCACCTCACACCTGTCAGAATACCTATCATCAATAAATCAACAAATAACAAAGATGGTGAGAATGTGGAGAAAGGGAACCTTCGTACACTGTTGGAGGTATTGCAAATTAGTGTCATCATTGTGGGAAATAGCATGGAGATTCCTTAAAAAATTAAAAATAGAGCTGCCTTATGATCCAGCAATTCCACTGCTGGATATTTATTCAAAAAGATATATGTACTGCTATGTTCACTGCAGCATTACTAGAATAAAATAATATATGGAAGCAACCTAGATGACCATCAATAGATGAATGGATAGAGAAGATACACATACAGTGGAATATTATTCAGCAAAAAAAGAACAGAATCTTACCTAATTAGCTACAATATGGATGGACCTAGAGAGTATTATGCAAAGTGAAATATAGAGAGCAAGCTGATGGTTGACAAGGGGGAGAAGGGTAGGGACAGGAATAAAAAGAAAAAAAAAATGTTGGAAAGACAAAAATAATAATAATGATAATGATAAATTCAACAGAAAAAATAAAAATAAAATAAAAGTTCTACAGATTTTGTGCACACAAAAATCTAACGATTATAAGAGGAAAAATCATTTTTATTTTGAAATGATTATAAAAATGTATTTATGTATTCTATATAAATTCATCATGCTTTAAAATGTGGAAATTGAATTAAAATGAGTTCTCTCTCTGTATTCAGAAAGAACTGAAACAAATACTCAGTGATTTGTTCTTTTTTTTTCTTTTTTTTTAAGTCATTTCTATTAACATTCCTAGGCAATTTATGTAAATATTATGTGGAAGTTGAATTATCTATATAATTACTCTTATGCCTTTTCTAATTGTAATCTGATATTCATCTTTCACTTAAACGTTAGGTAAAGTTTTCAAGTTATGTGTTATATGCTTAGGTCCCTCAATTTTAATAATTCAGTAGGCTCACCACCTCTGTGACAGCTTCTGAAGAACTTCTACCAAATCCCAGGGGCTCCTTGGAAAGTAGCATGTAAACCAGTATAATCAAATCCACAGTAGGATAAATTGAGGCCTGGAAAATTCATACGATTTTCTCAGGGTAACACAGGGAGGAACAGAAGGAGGACCATGAAAATTACTTTTTGACTATACATTCATTGCCTTCTCTAATATTCCACTTTGACAAAAATCACTTTGTCCAATGAAGAATGGCAATTTTATATTACATATGCACTCTGTTATTTCCACAAGATGGCATTTCCGTGTTTTTACCACACACTGATTACCCATTCTGATTTTCCTTTGCATGTTTTAGCAGATGATCTGTTTTCAACATTGCAGCTCATTTTGCTATTCCCTGACCACTTACATAACCTTGTTAGCTCCTATATAACATTAAGCTGTCCATCCATGTTAACAACTCTCAGTTTCATATTTCCAACAGATTTTATTAAAGCTTCACTTAATGTTTTTTTCTAAATTGTTAGTAAAGATTGCAAAATAAAAATCTAGAAATGACTTAAGTACCTTTTCATTTATTACTGACTTATTTCAGCTATCACTTCCATCTCCAAGACAATATCAACTAATGCCATCTATTTTATAAATAGACAAATAATGTGGTCTCTGTAGGATAAGCATTATTGGTTTGTTACCTTCACTTCTTTCTTTTTTATAATTCAAAAGAAACAGGTTTTAGATGTGATTGAACTTAACTACTACTGGTCTTGGAGATAATTATTTGTGTTTTGATACTTTTAGTGGAGTTTGTACTATAGCCTTTTAAAAATGTTTTTAAATCAAGTTATACCAGACTAAGGCACAGGTCATAATAGTTTTACTCCAAGCAATTTAATAGAAAGTGGAGAAAAGAAAAGACAATAAGAAAGGAATAACACAAAAGTTGAAAGGCTTAAAAATATCACAAATAGATATCCCCACACAAGACTGACATATCAGACTACCTCAATGCTTTCTTTCCCTATTTATACAGTGATTCCTAACTTCAGAGTTTGTTAGCACTGTGGAAAATAATATACATTTAAAACATCTGAGTATTAGGAGAAAAATAACTTCAAAAAAAAAAAAAATTTGAAGAACAGTATGGTTCCAAATAAGTATAAAATAGGTTTATTCCAAACAATAGGAAATAACAGATTTCTATAGATGTCAGTATTAGAAATTCAATCAGTTGGCCTTAAGATTAATTAAACAGACTTAATTTGCTATGTAACCCACCAAATAAAAAAAAACCAAACATAAATAAGTTAAAAAAACAAACAAAAAACCCCCCAAAAACCAAAAAACAACCACTAGTTTTTAAAATACACTCATGTTTCTCCAATTTACTCATTTAAAAAGAAGTTCCTAGGTTCTTGTTCAACATATGGATTCCCAGGCCATCTTTGGAAATAATAAGCCCGTAAGCTTGAGTGGTACAAAGGTAGTAAGATTTTTAATCAAGTCTCCCAAATCAGGCAAGTATGAGAAACACTGAGCTAATGAGTCATTTCCTGGCATAGAATGTTCTTGAGATATATTATTTCTAAATCTGAATCTGACTGTCACCGTTTTAAAGTAAAAATAAGGATTTAGTTTAAATTGCAAAAAATCAGCTCAGACTTGTCTTGAATGTCTCATTCATAAAATTAATCCTTTTGCATGTCTTCCTGTCTGTATTAAGTTACTTGAAGGCAAAAATTAGACTGTCTTTTTTCAGTGCCCAACTCACAACACGAAAGTCCAGAACCAGGTTTAATCAAACTTGATCAAACTTTCTGCTAAATGAAGGCATTAATTACTGTCGTTCGGGGCGGCCTGCGGTTTCTCTGATCCAGCTCCCCACTAAGAATGCAGGATATGGTGAGGCCAAAAAGGAACACCCACGGAGCCATAGGTAGGGGAGTCATACCACTATGGTCTCACTGGAGGCTGGGTTCACCGGACTGCGACCTTCTGTCCGTTTTTCTGCCAACCGACCGAGACTCTCCTCGACTCTGCTCCTCCACTCTCCTCGACTCTCCTCCGTAGCCGCAGCGGTTATATTAGCGGCCAATTGGCTAACTGGCTACAGCTGACGGCCAATCAGCCACAGCTGACGTCCCTCTACTACCCGAGCCATGAGGCTGAGAGCCTGTAAACTACTTTCCGGGGCTCTGTCCCCACAATTACTATGTGTAGAAATTACCTGTGTGAGGGAATATTTTAATGCAGAGATAAAATTTAAGGATTTGAAGATTTAAATATACTAAATGTGTGGTTTGTGGTAAGTAATTTTTACCCTTGGAAATGACTGCCAACAATTCCACAGATAAAGAAAACAACAACAACAACAACAACAACAACCTCCTGATTTTTTAGTTACAGGTAACTCTTATGATCATATCAAACTACCAAATAATTATTATCTCTTTTAGATATATCCTTAAAAAAATCAGTTGGCTTCCAACCAGTTGTATCATTTGTTTTCTTTCCATGATTGATTGCCTTTTTAACATAACACATTATTCTCTTTCAAATAGCTAGTCCAGAGTTAACTCTTTTGTACAGCAGTTCACATGTTTGTTAAGCTGTCTCTAGTACTACCTTGTTTCCCCAAAAATAACACCTAGCCGGCAATCAGCTCTAACGCATCTTTTGGGGCAAAAATTAATATAATACCTGGCCTTATTTTACTGTAATGTAAGACTGGGTCTTATATAATATAATATAATTGTAGAGACAGAGTCCCAGAGAGCAGTTTCCAGGCTCTCTACCTCACATGGAAAGGTGCTGGCTCGGGTAGTAGATGGCCATCAGCTGTGATCAAATGACCATCAGCTGGAACTAGTTAGCTATCAGCTAGCCATTAGCAACTAATATAACTGCAGTGGCTACACTAGCAAGCACGGATTGCGGATTGCGGCTAGCAAGTGCGGTTAGCAAGCGGATTGTGGATTGCGGATCGTGTTGATCCTACTTCTTGTGTCGGGCCGGCTGCCAGTGAGACCGGGGTGCAGGAAGACCCCTTGTTGGGGTACTAGTGGATGTTTGCTTTTGTGTCTCCACCAGCCACCATTGAGAATATGACTCCCCTATCTATGACTCCATTGTTGTTTCTTTTTGGCCTCACCATATCCTGCATTCTTGTGTGGGGAGCAGGATCTGAGTCCCTGCATTACAATACAATACACTACATTATACTACACTACAACACAACACAACACAACACAACACAACACAACACTAATATAATATAATATAATATAATATAATATAATATAATATAATATAATATAATATAATATAATATAATATAATACTGGGTCTTATATTAATTTTTGCTCCAAAAGATGCATTGGAGCTGATTTTCTGACTAGGTCTTATTGTCAAGGAGACATGGTATATGAAATGTAACAAAAATAAATTTCCTAAATATCTCCTTTCCTGAGAGTGAAGATATTAAAATAAGTAGTATATTTCACCAAATCCAATTCTATATGCTTAACAAGAAGAATTAAGAACACATATTAAATGCACAATCTGGATCAGACTGCATTCTAAATTTGTTTAATACACATTATTGAATTTTTAACTCTTAAAACAATCCACTAAGATACTTTAGTATCTCCATGTAAGAGATGAGGTACCTAAGTATGTCATTTCCTTTGTTTTTGGAATTCCTGCATGGAAATTTAAAAGATTGCAACTTTTTTTTAAATATTAAAGTCATAAATTATTGAAGCTCAAATAAACATACACAGATGTTCTTAAAGTTAAAAGCACTATTAATAATCACAGTAAAGCACTCTCTATAGGGAATTCTGGAATTTTACATAGATGTAGTTTATAAAAAAGCTGATATCAAATATTTCCATATTGCATGCTGACTGCTCAGGCAGTTAATTTGCACTAATCGGCTCGAGCCAAACGGAGAGAAAATTACAGTAACCTGATGAGTTAATTTTGTGTTTTATAGTCACAGTCTTCCTGGTTTTCTAAATGCTCCCCTCCATTTTTAACACAGTTTTGAGATGTTACATAGTCCTTGTGAAAACCAGGTGACAAATTTGTGAACTGTTAGAAACCAGGGAACGGGTTTGTGAACTGTTAGAATCACCTGGAGGTTCTTCCATTCATTTGTTCTAAAAGAGAAAGTAGGCCTTCTAAACGAAAAAAAAGAAAAAGAAAAGGAAGGACTGCGGGCTTTCCAAATGCTTCAGCAGACTGTCCTCCTACAGACTCTTTCTCTACATTTTATTTAGAGGTATCTATGCATAATGTTTCAAAACATCTGTTATGTATTCTAGGAGTTTTCAATTAAAAATAACACAGCAGACACTTTCTCTTTTATAAAGTGAGAGGAAAAGAGTCAAGCTTCACACTAGACACTTGGGAGATGATTATATCCTCTTCCTAAAAGACTGAATCAAGTATGCAATTTTTGAATATAGTCTATCATAGTCTCAAGATTACTGCATCAAAGTACTTTAGAGGCAAAGAAAAAGTAAACATTGTCCTAGAGAAATCTAAAGCAATAAATCAAAGTTATTTATTCATATTGTGTTAAAATTGTAAAGACTAAAACTACATTTCAGTGTTAAACCCAAGACCTTTCATTATTTTATTTTTTTCAATTCACTTCAGGATTGCCATTAAGTATCATATTTTGCCATGTATAATGCACACTTTTTTGCCCAAGTTTGTGAGGGAAAAATACGGATGTGCATTATATACGGGTAGTACTAATTCATATCTACATAAATGTTTTTAATTCTTTTATTTATGCTTATGAGCTAAAAGTGTAACTCTAGAAATCAATAATGATATCTGTATGCAAAATAATATCCTGGAATATGATAATCAATTTTGTTGAACTTACACCGACGAACTTTCAACGACAAAGAGTTCTTGGCCTTCTATGATGTGTAAATATCGTAAATTTCTTATCAGTACATAAAATTTATTGTACCTTGTATCTGTTCTTGTGTTTTGTAGTTATTTGTTACATAAAATGTCTTGTACCATAATATGCTAAACATAAATGCAAAAGTTCCTTTATAATACAAAAAATAAGTACCTGAATGTAAACCATAAAAATTTGAATTAAAATATTAAAGCAAAAGATTTTTTGTCCCTGAAAGTTTGGGCCAAAAACGTGCATGCACATTATACACGGCAAAATATAGTATCTACTACGTATAAAAAACTGTACTTACAGAGCAAGAGATCCTGAGATGAATAAGGTATAATCCCGGCCTAAGGAGGGTCTTTCATATCACTTATCACATATCAACAAGTAAAGGAGTGTCTTTCAGACTGAAGTTCTGTCATAACCATAACTTCGTATTCTAGCAAATGATCAACAAAAATATCTTTTCATAATTTAGAGGGGGGACAAAGTTACTTATTAAAAACAATGCAGATAAAAAAATATTCAATTATTCAAAGTATGCTGGAATACTGGCACTTTCGCTTACTACAGCTCTCCAGAGTAACAGAAGTTCTGGAAGAATAAGCATTTAACCATGAATTCCACAATTGGAATTATCCATTTTTTCAAAGAAATACTGGAGAAGAAAAGGTTTGAATATAAAATAGATACATTTCGTAGAGATTTGGCGAGCTTAATGTGGGATGTATCAGTTGTGATTGGCTCTAAAAATGATAGTTAATTCTTAGCTCTTTTCAGAAAGAAAGACAAATATGTCTGATTTTTTTGTTTTTTTTGTTTTGTTTTGTTTGTTTGTTTTTAAGAATGGAGAGTAACTGGAAAAGGGGAACTAAGAGGACAGATAGAGAAAGAAAGATAGAAAGAGAGAGAGAGAAGGAAAGGGAGGAAAGGAAGGAGAAAAAGTGAGGAAGACGAAAAAAAGAGCAAAAAAAATCACATGTAGTTGTTTATTTGCTTTTCTATTTAAAGTCTGACAATTTTTAAAAAGAAAATAAAAACTTCATATAATATGAAATGAGAGCATAAATAAAAGTGGTGGCAAAAAAAGGGCCAAAATTGGTAGTGAAATAAAATAGAGCTTGGTGATCTCACCACATTTAGAAACTTGTATGCACTATTTGTATAAATTTGGTTCCCACGTCCACTGATATTTTTTAACAAACCTCTCTTTTGTTGATTTCTCCTCTCCTCTTTTCGCCTCTCTTCTTTCCCCTTATTCACCAGGGAAAATTATAATAGCTGGAAACTTCTCTTCCTTCTCTCAGATATATGCAATCTGAGGACAATTTTACAGTCTAACAGTTGACTGAGAAGCACCGTATTATCTCAGCTTCTGCGGAAATTATGTATTGCCCATGAAAGCTATAATAAAGTGTTTTTTTTAAAGCTCAAATACAAGGTAGAATATATTATTTCTCTATTATTTTAGGCATACAGGTATGCCAATTTCTTTTTGTGGAGCTATTCTATGATATTCCACTTTCCTCTAATTTTTATACCAGTTTTACAGTCCCAAGACCCTTCTTTTTCATTGCATTAAAACCTTACTTTATGATCTCACTAACCTGTTTCTGCCCCTTAACAACTTATCTAACCTTTCCAGCTTCCCTAACCTTTATATTGTTCAGACTGGGCTAAAGAACTTATGTACATATATATATATGTACATATATATATAAGAACTTATATATATATATAAGAACATATATATATATATATATATATATATATATATATATATATATATATAATTGAAAAGGGGGAGTGGCAAATAAAAAAGACAGGAAGACACATTAAAAAGAGATTAAAAGTCAAAATAATCCCAATCAACCTTATATTGAGCCAAATATTTCCATATTTTGCAGGACATTTAAAGGCAGCTTTGCTAATTTAATATATAGGGAAAGGACCCATGATATAATATTTCACTTGCTCCTTTCTGGGTTGTCAGTCTAGTGACCCAGAATATCAAATTATATGTATCACAGTGACCACTTAGGTGTGTTAAAACATAACATTAAGGATATGGAAAGAAAAAAAAAAGGAGAAAAAATTAAGAGTTAAGTAGCAATGAAAAAATAATGCTCAAGTCAAAATATCTAGAGAATGAGAAACCGTTCAAAACATTTTAACATTTGAGTGCCCAGGAAAACAATCTTCTTTGGAAAACTAGGTAGAATTATCTCAAGTTAAGAAAATAAATGAGAAAAAAATTCAACAGTTGTGTTATAAACAAATTTGCTAATGTTGACCCCTTCAAACCAGCAGGATTCTAGCAACACCTCTCCAGAGTTTAAGAATCATGGCTCATTTCTCCTTCCCCTTCCCTGAGAATGTTATGGATACAGGGTAGGACATAAAGACGGTTACAGCACTGTGTAGATGGTTAACAAGGAGAGGTGAGCCTATGGGTAGATTATCTTAGAATGTTGGAAAATTCTGAGATGGAAAGAACACACAAGGAGAAGAAAGGAAGTGCACTTCAAAACTCATGGGTATATTTCCAGCATTCTCTTATTCTTGCTTTATATCTTCTATTTTGTGGACTTTCTTTTGTTCTGTAGCCAGAATGACCGTTTAACATAACTATTTATTTATTCAACTGACTTGACCTTCTACATCAAGGTATAGGCTATATTTTCTGATGTGTTCCAGCTGTGAACTGCCAGTGTGACGATCCAGTGATATTAGCTCCTGTACTGGGAGAAACTGAGAGATTTCTAATAAATAAGAGAAACTCATTCCATATGTATGGATAAACGATAGAAAAGGGGATCTTGTATAATATTAAAACATATATAGATCTTCTGTCTAAACATTTTATACCAGTTTAGGTTAAATACCTACAAGAAGTTCAAACGTCTAAGCCCATAAACTTCTGACCTTTTCTTTTTTCTGACCTTGTCTACAATCCTGTAAACTTGGAAAACCCCTCCACTACACATTTTAAAATGTAAGGTCTGCCATCAGTAAAAACTATTTGTATTATTAACCTCGTAACATTCTCTTCAGCTTTTTGACTGCCTGAAACTTGACTCTCTGTGAGGACACTGGCTCTGTTGAGCCTTCTCAATTGAAAGCTGTTTTCTACCCACACTCTCTCTTCTCTCCATTCCCATTTTAATCTGGAGGTTTTGAAGTTCACTGAAACTTTTAGATTATTCTCTCTCCTCCATCCTTACAAGTCTCCACTCTTTCATCTCTTGTCTTCTGATGACATTATTCATTGTCCTTGTTGCAGTTCTATCCTGATTCTCAGGTCAGAAATTCCATGACATTTGTATTCCTTCCTTAACTGTTCTCTGAAAAAATTCCTCCTTAAGTCTTCTTTTAATACATATGAAGATGTTTTTTCCAATATTTTATCCTCTTGGACCTTTGACTTTTTCTCCTCAAACAATCATGTCTCCCTCAGACCTCAACCAGCCACTCTTGTGGTTATAGTTTAGACCTCGTCATTACCAAAATATGTGATCTCTCTATAATTTCAATTTCCAGTATTCCATTATATGAACACAACTGCCCGTCTTCCCAGCTCACTGTCTTTAGTGCCTCACCCCACTAAGCCTTCAACTCCTTAGATCATTAACGTGCTTTCCACTGTCATGCCTGCCTCCCCTATTCCCTTTCTTCCTTTCATAAGCAGTTTAAATTCTATGTTCAATCATTTATTTACTCCATTGAATACATCCTCAGTTTCTGTATCTCTCTCTTTTGTGCTTTGTGCTTCCATTATCCTACATTGTTCCTGTGCCCTCACAGGTGAATGTGGTTAAAACAAACAAACAAAAAAAATCATGCTAATTAGTGTACATGCCCCTTTGGCACAAGGATTATTTTGAGCTTCAGGTTATTAAAAAGAAGCAGGTACAAAAAAAGTTATCTGCCTCCTTCTGCTTGTCTAAAACCAGGACATAAATTTACAAAAGTGTCTTCTCTCCCTTCTCCACCAGGAAGTACAGAAGTAAATCATGGGAGATATAGACCCTTATCAGGTGGAAGACAACACCAGAAGAATCTACATAACAAAGGTTACTAACTAGCCCTGATCTTCTATTAATTTCCCATATATCTGCCTTTCCACAATTTGTCACCTCTGACACTCAAGGTCCTTTTCCTTTGTCCTATCACTTACCTAAGTATATATTGTTCTTCTGCTAAGATGCTATATTAACCCAAGTTCTAACCAACCTTTGAATCACTCATCCCTAAGTTTCTTCCATGTGTATATGACATATAGATGTTAATAAACTTGTTTGCTTGCTCCTTATTAATCCGTCTCTTGTTTCAGAGCCCCTGGGGACGGGGAATAAAAGGGTGAAAGGAAAACAATATTTTTCCTCTCCTAATAGTCTCATTTTACATTTATGATAACAATTTCAGTAATCACCACAATTAGCACTATATTTCCTTTATTTATTTTGTTTTATAATCTCTTAGATCAGTGCTACTCAAAGCATGATCCCTGGCCTACAGACCATCCATTAAATGTTTGCTACCATCCTACAAGAAGATATGTAGTGGAATTAAAAGGAATCATTTGGAAAAGGTCACAACAATTTGACATAGTAATTTTCTGTTGATGGGTATATTTTTAAAAATTGGATTTGTAATTTATATCTTTTAGATATTAATTTTTGAATGATCACATTTATTTTAATTTATAAACTATCATTCCACCACCTATTAGAAATCAAAACAAACAACAAACAAATAAATAAAATATTCTGGTCCTTCATCACAGATAGTTTGAAATACACTATTTTAGTTTTCTGTGTGATACCCTTCCTGTGTCAAACCTCTAATACTTCCTATACTTGCTCCTAGATTCCTATTAGATAGAGAAAATAGAAGCAAATAGAAGAATATTTCCAATACCACCAGACCTTCCTACCAACCTCTGTCTGTGCTCACATAGCTTCCATTCTCTCCTGCTACTGTGCTTGGACTGCCGCTCCGTGGTAGGGTACAGTCTTCCACTGTGCACTAGAGATGCTAATGTTTGGTCTGCTCCTGGACACTGCTCTAGCAGGCCTCTGCATTCTTGCCTGTATCATCAGTGTATCATTCTCTGCAGACTCTTTCCCATTAGTATGTATATATACCACTATTTCTGCACCTTAAAAAAATATTTTAAATGCTTGATTCCATGTTTTCATAGCTACCACTTGATTTACCCCTTCCATCCCCTTCCCTAGGATGGCAAAACTCCATAAAATAGTTATTTATTTGAATTTATTGTCAACAATGTCCTGCCTCTCATCCATCTTCTCTTGACGCCATTCCAATCAGGCCCTATATCATCTGTCCCCCAAATTTACAATTCTGATCTCATTCAGTTCTCCACCTTATTCACTCTGCTTCAGCTATCCTGTTTTCCCTTGCTAGTCCTCAAACATGTCGTGTTTCTTCTAGTTTCAGAACTTAGCATTTCTCCTCTGTCTGGACTGCTCTTCCTCTTGATAGCTGCATTACTCACTCCTTCTTTTCCTTCAGGTCTTAACTCAGAGATCACTTTTTTATGTGATCCTCCCTGGTGGCCTTGCTTAAATGTAAAGCAGTCCTTAAACAAAATCTCCATCCCCTTACACAAAACTGTTTTTTCCTATAACAATCATCACCTTCTTTCATACTATATAATTACTTTATTGTTTGTTTTTCTGTTGTTGCTATTATTATTATTATTATTATCTGTATAATCTACTAGTGAAATGTAAGGTCCACAAAGACAATAAATTATTATTTGTTTTATTCATAGCACATCCACAGCAGCTATTTGAGTGGGGAGAAATGAAGCATGAAGCATGCAGGACTGGAAAAAAACGATCTACAAAACACAAAATACCATAGGTAGCAAACATTATACAGCAACAAATAAAATCCATTCTTATTAAAATCAGGAGTTAAATAAGAATGTTTATTATCACTACAAAAACAACAATATTCTATTATTCATAGTTACTTCAATAAGCGCCTAAAAAGCATTATAAATATTAAAAAAGAGATAAAATATGTTTATATGCAACCATAGAAGATTATTTGAATTAAATAAATGATTCACTAAGATGCCATAGAGCATGATAAATTTACAAAGTTTATAATGTTCCTACATGTTAAAATAATCAGAAATGGTAATGAAAAAAGACTATCTCATATGCTCGGTACCTCAGCTATAAGAAACAATACATTTAACTAATAAATAACGGTACTTAGATGAAAAACAAAACAAGCCACAACTATACAAAACACAAATCCTACAGTTTTTTTGAATGACTTGAAATAATCCCTGATTAAATGAAGAAACAATCATGTAAAGGAAGACAATGCCTTGTCATAAAGTGTACTGTTTTTTCAAATTAATACACATATTTAATGCAATTTCAATAAATGACTCCAAGTGAATTTGATTGGGTAATGACTTTTCTTTTTAAATCTCAGAATAATAGATACTAAAAAAATATAAAGAATTTTGAAAACTTTACTGAGGAAGAACTTGTCCTACAAGACAGTAAAATTTACTATGATACACCATATACAAATATAAACTCAGACTGGATTAAAGACTTAAATGTATAATCTGAAAGCATAAAATTCCTAGTAGAAAATATAGATAGTAAACCCTCTGACATCACCCTTAGCAATATCTCTTTGGATATGTCTCTTTAGGCATCTGCAACAAAGAAAAACAAATATGACTATATCAAACTAAAAAGTTTTTGCACAGCAAGGAAACCATTAACAACATGAAAAGATAACCTACTGAATAGGAGAAGATATTCCCAAATGTCACATCTGATAAAGTGTTAAAATCCAAAATATATAAGAAATTCATATAATTTAGCACCAAAACAAGCAAACAAATGAACAGGCAATCCAGTTTAAAAATGGGCAGAGGATCTGAACAGATATTTATTTAAAGAGGACATACAGATGGCCAACAGACATATGAAAAGGTGCTCAACCGCACTAATCATAAGGGAAATAAAAATTAAAATCACATTGAGATACTACCTCACTCCTGTCAGAATGGCCATCATCAATAAATTAACTAATAAAAATGTTGGTGAGGAAGTGGAGAAAAGGAAAACCTTGTACACTATTGGTGGGATTGTAAGTTAGTACAGCCAGTATTGAAAACAGTATGGATATTGCCTCCAAAATTAAAAATAGACCTGTAGTACAACCCAGAAATTACACTTCTGGGTATTTATCCAAAGAAAACAAAAACATTAATTCAAAAAGATATATGCACCCCTACATTCATTGTGGCATTATAGACAATAGCCAAGATATAGAAGTAGCCTAGATGTCCATCAATAGATGAAAAGATAAAGAAGATGTGGTACATACACACAATGGAATATTATTCAGCAATAATAAAAGAATGGAATCTTGCCATATGTACAACATGGATGTATCTAGAAAGTATTATGTTAGGTGAAGTGAGTGAGACAGAGCAAGACACATACTATATGATTACACTTATATGTGATATCTAACAAATAAAACAAATGAATAAACAAAGCAAAACAAAAGAGAAACAGACCTGTATATAAAGAATATGGTGATCATTGCCAAAGGAGAGGGGGTAGGGGGATGGGAAAAAAAAAAGAAAGAAACCTGAAGCAACGTGGAGTATGCCTCGGGAAGAGACAGCTGAGCTATGAACTAATCTAAAGAGGGCTGTGTAAAGAAAACAAACAAACAAACCAAAACAAAACTCAAGGCTAGAGATCAACCAGTGTCCTCTTAGGTGGTTATTGTGTTTTCTAAGCTTTACGTGCCAGTATCATTGAACAGCATTTCTCTGTTATCTTGCAGACAAATAATTGTGAGACTACAGGAATAATTTAGAGGCTAGGTGTCAGAGTTAGACACACCTAAGTCTGGATTTCAGATGGTTGATTTACTAGCTGGGTTAAACAAAAAAACAAACAAATCTCCCAAAATCTCATATTGCTTATCTGAGAAACGCTGGATAACAATAGCTATTTTTTTCTATTAATATGTCCTTAGGTGGGAAGAGGCAGTGAACATGTTAGAAAGCAGGCATTAGATGTAGTTTATGGTCCTATGTTTTGTTTTGGGTAGTGGGATTATAGATGGTTATCACATTATTAAAAATCAATAAGGAAATAACTAAATAAAACAAATGGTCATAAATGAGCCAAGGATTATGTTTAATCCAATTCTGTGCTAACCTCTAATAATAATAGTGATAACAGTAATAGTGATATTTATTTTTCAGGGTTGTTGTGAGATTTAAGTAACCTATGTGGAGTGTTTAGCACATTTTTTGCACATTGAAAAAAGAAAGAAAGTTCTAAGTGGTCCTTAAAACTGGCTATGGTAATAGCTCCCATTAGGTAATGCCAGAGTCCAGAACTGTGGTACACACACATCAATGAAACAAGAGTCACCAGGGAAGCTTGTGAAGATGGAGGTTACAGTATATACCCCCTGAAATGTGATTAAATGTGTGTTGGGCACGGAATCTACTTAATTAACAAACTCCTCCAGGGAATATGATACAAGTAGCCCCTGAATGGTATCTTGAGAAACATAAGAAACAAAAAAACATGCTATGAGGAATCTATTCATTAAAAGCTACAATAAAAGATGTCTACTATCACTACTGTTATTTAACATTTTTCTGGGGTAAAAGCCAGAGTAGAACAAAATAATAGGCATAAAATTGTATATAAATCTGTACCATTATAATTATTTTCAGTTTTATTTCATGTGCAGAAAACCCAAGAGACTTAATTAACAAACTTTGAAAAAAATAAGAAGATAATTCAATAAATTAGATAGGTACAAATTTAATCTACTAAAAGCAATATCCTCTCAATACACATATAACAGAGTTAGAAAATTTAGTATACAATAACAGGAAAATTATGATAAAATAAGTATTTCTAAGGAAGAGAAACTCATTCTAAAGTTTATATAAAATAAACAAAGTATAATCAATAGAGAAATTCTATAAACATTTTGTAAAAGAAAACAAAATTAGGATGTACTAGACCTGTTCATTTTTAATATTTATTTTAAAGCTATAATGACTAAAGTTAATGGACACAATATTTAACCATACAAAAAATGCTATCAAAGTATCAAAAAAAAATGTAACTAAAAATAATATTGGCATAAGATATTTTATTTTTATTTTGACACTCACTAGGGTGGCTATAAAATTTCTGATAAATTCAAGAACGTAAAAGAGAGATCCAAGATGGAAGAGTAGATAAACACTGCCTGCTTCATTCCATGAACAAATTAAAATTACAACAAAATTATAGAACCATTAACTTGGAGAATCATCTGAAGTCTGACTGAACAAAAGTTTTATAACTAAGGATATAAAGAAGAAGCCACGTCCAGACTGGTAGGAGGGCTGGAGATGCAAAATGGGCTGGTCCCAAACCATGTGGTGGTTGAAAATCAGGACATCTCAGCCATGGAGTTCCCCCCAGAGGAGCGAGGGACCCAAGCACCCCTTGCCCCAACCGTCTCACCCCGGTATTCTGGTGCTGAGAAGAGAAGCCTCACAGTATCTGCTTATGAAAAAACAGTGAGGATTCTGATATTTTGGGTGGGACAAAAGGCTGCAGGAAACCCAGACATCCTCTTAAATGGCCAAAGTATAGAAGAACTCACTCGAAGGCACTCACCCTGGGCTCCAGCAGAGAGATAGTGACTTAGGTAAGGGGCATTAGAGGCATGTAGGGGATAGTCTGAGGTGTGTGGCTTTAAAGTGAAAGCTAAAAGACAATTGCCATTTTCCTTGTGGTGTCCTTCTCCCATGTAGCCCACAGGCGGGCACCACCTTCCTATGTTAAGTCAAACCCCACAGGTTAAATCTGAATCTGATTAGTCTGGTTAGTTCTGTTGCTCCACCCTGCTGACTCACTGGGACCTCATTGTACTCAGCTCCTCTGATGCCAGAGGCACTTTCTTGCCATTACTCAGCCCTGCCCATATTGTACCCTTTCCTGGAAAACTATTAGAGATGTCAGAACCCAGGCACGTGGCAACAGGCCTTGGTGTACTCTGAAACTTTTGCTGAGTACTCCAGGCTCAGCAGTGGAATCAAACCAGAGTCTACATTAAACTGGTGACCGCAACTCCTCCCACCCTGGTGACTCCCTGAGTCCATGCCTCACTCAACTTGCATACTCCTGAGGCTTTATCAGTGGCTGAATTATAAGGGAACCATAAGATGACAGCAGGCCTCAGGGTATCCTGGCTTTTTCCAGAGCTAATCCAGGCTCAGTACTGATAGCAGCTGTCCTTGCTTTGCAGTGTAGCTCCCCCCACAAGCCTCCAACTTTAGCACAGACAGTGAATAACCATAGATGGTGTTGTAGCTCCTACCACGTAGTCCCTAGTCCCTAGACACTCACAGGTAGTGGCTGATATGGGTCTGCACTGGAGCTCCTCCCAAGAGGACCCGGAACCAACAAACTTGGAGGACCCGTAAGTGGCACACCCAAAGGGCAGTCTCAACAGACACCAGGGCCCCCTGGGGCAAATCCCACTCAGTGGGGTAAGTCCCCCAAATAACAGCTCATACGCTGTGGGTGTGGCCAAACCCCTCAGCCAGTCAGCCTGAGGGCAAATCACACCCACTGATGTGACAATAGCAATCAAGTTTCAACTATAACAGGAGGACACACACAACCCACTCCTGAAGCACCTGGTAGGGGTGACCAGGAGACTGTGCCAGGTGCCCAAAGGTCACCTATTACATAAGGCCACCTGAACAAGACTAGGGGACATAGCAGATCTACCTAATACATAGGAAAAATAAACAAAGAAACAAACAAACAGAGAGGCAGCCAAAATGAGGAAATAATAATAATAATAATAATAATAATAATACAGTCCAAATGAAAGAGCAAAAGAAAACTTCAGAAACAGAACCACACAAAATAGAGGCAAGTGACCTACCAGATACATAGTTCAAAACAATGTTTATAAGGATGCTAAGAAACTTAGTGAGAACTTCAATAAAGAGATAGCAGGCATAAAAAAAAAAAGGCATAGAAACCATATAAAAGAACCAGTCAAAAGTGAATAATACAATAACTGAAATGAAGAATGCACTAGAAGGAATCACCAGCAGACTACATGAAATAGAGGATCAAATCAGCAATTTGGAAGACAAAGTAGCAGAAAATATCCAATCAGAACAACAAAAAGAAAGAAAGAAATAACAACAACAAAAACAAAAACAAAATGAGGTTAGTTGAAGAAACCTCTGGGAAAACATCAAGTGTACCAACATTCATATCGTAAGAGTACCAGAAAAAGAAGAGAGAAAGCAAGGGATTGAGAACATATTTAAAGAATTAATTACTGAAAATTTTCCTAGCCAGGTGAAGAAAACAGACATACAAGTCCAGGAAGTGCAGAGAGTCTCAAAAAAGATGAACCCAAACAGGCCCACACCAAGGCAAAATATAATTATAATGGCAAATGTTAAAGACAAAGAGAGAATCCTAAAGGCAGCAAGAGAAAGGCAACTAGTAACTATAAGATTGTCAGCTGATTTCTCAACAGAAACTTTGCAGGCCAGAGGTATTGACACAAAATATTCAATGCGATGAAAAGCAAGGACCTACAACCAAGGGCACTCTACCTGGCAATGACATCATTTAAAATTGGAGGACAGATAAAGAGCTTCCCAGACAAGAAAAAGCTAAAGGAGTTCATCACCACCAAACAAGGTGGTGTTAGAGAGGTGTTACAAGCAATGTTAGAGAGACTTCATTAAGATGGGAGGAGGGGAGATCAAAATTATAAATAATAAAATGACAATAGCTACATATCTATTAACAATTATTTTCAATGTAATGGATTAAATGTTACAATCAAAAGACATCGGAGGGTTGAATGGATAAGAAAACAAAACCCTTACATATGGTGCCTAAAAGAGACTCACTACAGATTGAAAGACACTTGCAGATGGAAAGTAAAGAGACAAGAAAAGTTATTTCATGAAAACAAAATAAAGCTGAGGTAACAATACTTATACCAGATAAAATAGACTTTCAAATAAAGGCTATAACAAGAGACAGAGAAGGAATTAGTAATCCCATTTCTGGGTATTTATCCAAAACAGTACTTTTAGGGGACGTTTGCATCCATATGTTCATTGCAGTATTGTTCACAATGGCCAAGACGTAGAGGCAGCCTGAGTTTCCACTGATGGAAAAATAGATAAAGAGGTGGTGATGCATACTCGAATATACAGTGGAATATTGCTCATCCATGGAAGTGAATGTGTCCTTGCCATCTGTGGCAGCATGGATGGACAGGGAAAGTACTGTGTTGAATAGGGTTTCAGACAGAGAAAGACAGGGGCAATGTAATTTCATTTATATATGGACTCTATAGAACAAAATGAACAAACAAACAGCAACAAACTCATTGATACAGAAAACATTTTGATGATTGCCAGATGGGAGGGGGGTTGGGGTGTGGGTGAAAAAAGGGGCAAGGCATTAAGTAGGAAAAATTGTTTGTTACAAAGTAGTTATGGGGATGCAGGGTGTAGCATAAAAATATAGTCAATAATATTGTAATAACTATGTATGGTGTCAGGTGGGTACTAGATTTGTTGGGGTGATAGATGAGAGGGGATTGGGGGTAGAATGAAAAAGTGAAATGATTAAAAAGTACAAATTGGTAGTTACAAAATAGTCATGGGGATGTAAAGTAAAGCATAGGGAATACAGTCAATGATATGGTAATATTAATAACTATGTATAGTAGCAGGTGGGTACTAGACTTATTAGGGGATCACTTCTTAAATTATATGAATGTCTAACCACTGTGCTGTACACTTGAAATTAACATAAAATAATATGGAATGCCAACTGTAATTGGAAAAATATTTTAAAAGGCAGAAAAGTGAAAGGGAATAAGAGGTCCCAATTTCCAGGTGTAAAACAAACAAGTAATGTGGATGTAATGTACAGCATAGGGAATAATAGTCAATAATATTGTGGCATGATGTGTGGTATGATGTCAGATGGTTGCTGACTTATAATGATCACTTCTTTAGCTATATAAGTGTACCCCTGAAGCTAATAAAATATTGTATGTTAGCTATATTTTAATAAAAATTTTTAAAAAATGAAAATGGAAAAAAAATAATGAAAATACAAAAAAAAAAAAAGAATCAAACAAACAAATCTACAAGAACAAGAAAAAAAAAATCATAATTAACATAGCCAAATGACAAACTAGGAAACATTTACAAAACATATAACACACCTATTTTCTTTAACACAATAATAGGACAAATTAAAAACTACAAGGATATAATAGAAAAATGGGCAAATGCAAGCTGCTGTTAAACTTATGAAATGATGCTTACCTTATTCATAAGAGAAATGTAAATCAAAATTATATTTAAATACCATTTTTACTTAACAGATTAGTAAACATTAAAAAGTTGTTAACACAGAGATTTGACATTAATGCAGGTAAACAAACATTTCCATGTTATATTTCTTAAGTATTAAGTGTTCCAATCTTTATAGAAGACTATTTGGAAATACATACTACATTTAATTGGTGCATACATTTCAGCCCTCTATTGCCACTTCTCAAATTTTATCCAACAGTCTTGTGTTAAATGATGTATATAAATGGTATTGAAAAACACATTACTAAACTAATAAAATAATTGATTCAGTGCTTGGAAATTCATTGTTTTATTTTGATGATGGGCAAATTATTTGAAATACATAAATAGTTTTTTATATTTCTAAAAATTCTGGAAAAATACAAGACAGAACTTTGACAATTTAAATGTACTATTAAAATATAAGGTATTCTTGCATAATCAGAAATGATTCCATGTTGGATAACAAAAGTTACTCCATATATTATGTGAGATGGAAAATACACCACAATATGACTTTATGGCACTAAAATTTTTCAACAGCATGAATTTATGACTTAAGATACTTGTTTTTGCTATTGTTGCTTTTTGTAATACCAACTTTGAACCTGACTGAGAATGTCTAGCCAGAATTAAATGATGCTTGCAGGTCATTGGCACCACAGGACAACTGCAAAAAGCTCTTCAGATAATCCATATTCCAAATTATTGTCTCCTGAATCTCTTTCATGTTATTTCCAAATTAAATGCATGTAATCATCGTAGAAAGCTTTATGGCTACCTATCATGTCTGTTTTCTCACAGTACTGCATGCCTTTTGATACATCAGCATTGTTATTTTAGTTTTCCCTCTTATACAAAACATCTGTTAAGGATATATTCTATTAAGAAGATTAAAACAACATGCAAAAGACGTTAGGATATGGAGACATAGAAGTATAACTTTTTATTTATAAACTACTCTCTTCCCTAGTTTCTTTTTCTGTAAAATGAGGATAATACCTGCCTCATAAGGTTATAAGATGAAGATTAAAGGAGCTATACTTGTAAAGCAGTTAGCGGTCTCTCTCGTTAATAATAAATATCCCGTAAATGTTCAGTTATACTTTCTTTTTCAAATGCTGATCAAAGCTATTCATAACATATTAGGCACTGCCCTTAGCATCATCACAGGCATGTAATACATCGTTTTTATATGTGTGTTGCATTCATGGTTAATGAATGAATAGATGACTAATTTCACCAGTTCCCATGACTTCAACTACTGATGATTCCCCACTCCCGTTTTTTAAATCTCAAGCTCAGCTTTCTCTTCTAAGATCTAGACCCATATCCCTAATTGATTACTAGACAATTCCACCTAGATGTCTCCAGTTTCTCAAGCTCAATCATTTGTAATGGTATGCACAATGTATTCTCCAAATACACATGAAACAACACATGCATGCGCGCGTGCGCACACACACACACACACACACACACACACACACACAACAGAGAGAGACACTAAATGTTCTCTCTCTAATTTTGTCCAACTCAGTGATTGGCACTACAATCCACTGAATCACCCAAACAAAAAACTTTTGATCCCTCTCCCTACACATCCAACATATATCCAGATATCTTGCCCTGCTAAATCTACTCACTTACTACGTTTTGAATTATCATCTTCTCACCTACACTGACCCCCCTCATCTACCACAGATGGAATATAGCCACAGATTGAGCCAGGTCTCCTGACTTCAGGGTTTTTCTATTAGAGACCCTTCTCCACATTCCATCAAAATCATGTTTTAAAATGAAATCTTGATGTGTAATGTTCCATCTAAAACTCTTTGAAGGTATTTCCCACAAGGTAAAACCCAATTCCCTTACCTGGCATAGAAGAATCTCCACTAGTGAGCCGCTGGTTTCCTGTCTAGTATATTTTTCTTGCCAATTTCCCTCTTTAGCGCTATGCTCTCTCTCCCTCTCTCTTTTCTGTGTGTGTGTGTGTGTGTGTGTGTGTGTGTGTGTGTGTGTGTGTGCCCCACATCTCTTTGTTATTTCTGTGCATTTGCATTTACTATTTTCCATCAGGAATATCTCTCATCCAACTGACCTATACCTGATTGAGTTATAATAGTTCTCTGCAGCTCAGATTGAATATTGCCTTCTCTTTGAATCTTTATCTGTTTTTTAGGGTGTTTACTAGGCATGAGTTGAATTAATTAAATTGAAGAGGAAAAAATAAAGATTCCTAAATAAAATATATAGTACATTGCAAACAGAAAGTAAATTACAGATCATTATTTACTTTGGAAAAATAGGAGTCATCATATTGAAAATCACCAAAACAAACAAACAAACAAAACAAGCTAGAGTAGATCTATCTTGAGACAGGGTCTGTGGTATGCATTAGTATTGATATTTATAGTATTATATAGCATTTGTTATGTCTTGGTTATATGGGTTATTAACATATTTGTAAACTATAGTTAAAGAAATCACACTTCATAAATCCAAGGTATATATGTGTGTCCCTGGTTAACACCCAGCATGAAAATATTTGCTATATAACACAATTTCATTTTATCTGCATAGTGCAGCTGTCTTTAGAATTTATTTCCCTCTAATATCTAAAATATAATGAACAATGAATACCAAGAGTGCTCTAAGTATCGTTTTCTATATAACGCCTGTAAAATGGTGAGGTCTTAGCTACAACTCAAAAGGCTGAATAGAAATAAGCAGACAAAAAAGACATTGTTGCAGGGAGAAATAAACTAAAATATTTTGAAGAAACTGTCTATCCATACATAAACAGATAGAGAGACTTGACAGAACTAACAATAAACTGAACATTTATTTGCTCTTTAGTTTCCTTCGCTAAGCTATCTAATTTAAGGAATTTCTTTTATAAAACCTATATGGTAGGAACAGACAAACTGAGTTAAATTAGAAGTATATGCAGTTATTTTTGAGAGACATGGTTTTATCACTAAGACTGAATAATAATCCAGACAGTACTAGACTCCTTGGAATTTTCCCAGGTCAGACACAAGTGTTGAGTATCTGCATATGATTCAGCTGCAGTATTTTAAAACATTTTCCGAGAAACCTTCAGGGCTGTAGTATTTCCCCCACTGTCAGTTGATGTGTGCTCAGGGAATGCAAACTAATTACCCTAAGCAAAACATAATTGAGGAGGGAAATTTATTCCAAAAACATCATATAATACTTCCCACATACAAATACACATGATTTTTGAATTATGTTTTGCATGATTTATTACTACTGTGTACAACTTGTGTAGGTAAAGGATAATGGACTAAATTAATTATTACTGATAAATAGAGTTAAGATTAAATGGAATTATGGAGCCTTTCAAGAAATTAATTTAGAATCCATTAAGGTACTGTTTTAACATATAAAAGAACATATAATATATATTTAAGTTTTACAAAGCTCCATGGATATGGTTAGATAGTTTGTCAACTTATAGTGTGTGTCTGAGAAAGAGGGTGTTGCTGAGAGTTTGAGAGAGGGTTAACTGGAGAATAGCATAAAATAGGTCACAAGTAAAAATCTTTGTCATTAAGGGACTTAAACAATCTTGACTGTACTGATTCTGAATCTTCAGTTTACTTTCAATAATACAACTGTTTTAAAGCTTGCATATAAATGTCTCAGCTTCCTAAATTGCAAAGTGATAATGCATTTCAGCAAAGTAGAAATTAATATATACAAAATTAACTCTTTTCTGTCCTCAACATCCTCATCTTTAAAAGGGGGTTTATTTATTTAAAGGAAAAATTATCAAACTTCATTTTCCTTCCCACTTTAATATCTATGTAGTGTCATTCATTTATTCAAAACAATTTAATAAGTTTCTACTACATATGGTGCAATACACAAAGTGGAATATTGGATATAAAATAATGAGCAGAAACATACCTGAACTGATGGTAAATTAATTAGAAAAAAAGGAACCTGTTTTCAGATATCTACCAAATAATCAATTATGCAATTTGTTGTTAATGCCCTAAAACTGTCAGTTAGGGAAGGGAAAGATATGTAGGTTGAATCATGAACTTGATTTAGAATTTCATATAGCAGAACTTCTATCAAAGGTAAATTAAGGAGAAGTACATATCGTGATTAAAAAATGTTCATATAAATCTATGAATTAAATAAAATACAAGGGGATCAAATATATGGTGACGGAAGGAGAACTGACTCTGGGTGGTGAACATACAATGTGATTTATAGATGATGTAATACAGAATTGTACACCTGAAATCTATGTAAGTTTACTAACAATTGTCACCCCAATAACTTTAATAAAAAAAATGAAATAAAACACAAAATGCATTTGTATCTGCTATTCAATTCTATGGATACTTTTTCCTCCCTCCAGCTGGAACTAGAGAATATCAAATTATGAAGCATTTCAAACTGTCTAAATAATGAGGCTAATATAATTTGCATTTTTTATTATTTGATAAAAATAATCTACTATAAATATCGAACAAGGCCAGCTTTAAAACCATATGAAATGAGAGGTGAAAAAGACTTATTGGCTAACCTTGTTAATTTCTCTGTCATGGGATATTTTCCCCATTGTTATAATTGTAAATGCTTTATCAAATTCAGTTTTAAAGACTCAAGCAAAAGGTCTAAGACACATCAGCCTAACAGACTTGGAATTAAGAAATTAGGTTATATGTTAGTTATGAGAGGGGGGAGTGCCCACATCTCTGTAGGTTCTCAGAACTGCTGCCACATAGGTCATCATTCCTGGAATACTGGCCGGAGACCGGGGCACTTCCTGGACTTGAAGAATCAACAACTTACAAGAATTTCTGACTCCTTCATAAGATTCAAAGCTGCTCTTCATTCAAGCAAAACATAAAAGTTTCCATGAACTGCCTGCCTAATATTGAAAGATTTACTGAATTAAAAAAAAAAAAAAAATAGGCCAAAGGTCTTGGTCCTCCAACAATTAAAAAATATATGGCACACAGAATTGTATTTCATTCAACAACAACAACAACAAAAACAACAAGCAAATTTGGGATTTGAACACAAGTTTTAAGTTCTGAATCTAGGATTTTAACCATTACATCTGGAAAACAACTAAAGGGATAATTTTATTAGGTGGATGTTGTCATTATACTGTTTCTCTTCTAACATTTCTTTGCATTAAATTGATTTTTACAAATTTACAAGATGTATAATAGTACCTACAAATGATTCTCAAAAGGCCACCAGTACACACACACACACACACGCACACACACACACACAGTGCCAAAAAATGTATACACATTTTTAAGAAAGGAAAAAAGTCCTAAAATTGCAATACTCAATATATACTGATAACAAAAGATGAATACAAGTCACATTTGACTTCTGCAGTTATAAGAGGTGCTCAAAGTGGTCACCATCAGCATAATTTACATACAGTTTCTACACACACACACACACACACACACACACGTAACATATTAACATATAAAACAAAAATACTCTGCATATTAACCGCACAAACAAAGAACAGAGCTTTGGTGTCCCTGTTAAGTGCTGTCAATGTATACTGATTAAGTTACAGCTCAATCTAGATGTCATTAAAGTTTTAAATATCACTCTGGATGTGATTACTGATAACAGATGCCCAGGGGTGGAGGAGGTCACCAAGAAGACTTGACAACTAGTTGACCTGAGAGCGGAACCTCAGCAATTGGAGGCTTCTCACCCTCTCCCCTACCCTTGGAATATACCTTCCGTTTGCCTTCTCCATTCTCTGAAGCTGCTCCAAGAATAAATACAGACCTTCAGATCGAAATGTGGTGTTAAGACTAACTGAACTTGGTATGTAACAGAACCCAGTTAAAGCCTCCACATCTTGGCCGTTGTAAGCAATGCTGCAGTGAACATATGGATGCACATGTCCCCTCAAATTAGCTGTTTGGGTTTCTTCAGATAATATCCAGAAGTGGGACTACTGGGTCCTTGTTTGTCTCTTTTTATAGTCTTTGTTTTAAAGTCTATTCTGGCTGATATAAGTATTGCTACCCCAGCAGTTTTTGTTTGTTTTCATTTTCAGGAAACATCTTTTTTCCCATCCTTTTAATGCTTGAAAGAATTTAAAATAAAGAATAAACTTTGAGAACACCATTAAAATCACATATCACAAATATGGAAGTGTTAGTTTCAATGATCTCATGTTGCTTCCCAACCCTCTTAGGTGCTTCCCAGGTATAACGTGAAATCGGCCCAATACAGGAAGGGCTGGGAAAGACCAAAGAAAAGGGCAGACCACCACAGCTTTCTATGAGGCTTGTCTCAGGGGGGCTGCAAGATGAGTAGACCTCCCCCCCACATACACACACACTCTTAAAAGTTTCTATAGAAAAGCCCTAACTGGATCCAATCACATATTTCATGTTAGCTATAGTTCAATAAAAATCTTTAAAACAATATTAAAAAGTAATTTCTTCCAAGTAAGAAAGAAAGACTGCAATTTATTTATATTTTTATTTAAGATCGCTTTCATTTTCTTTACTGAGCAGTAGTTTATGAAGAAAAAAATTTCTCATGTCTCATAAAATGCTGATGCCTGAAGCTGGTTTGGAGGGCAGAAGCTGAAAACTCACTATTAATAAATAAAGCCAAACAGAATGCCTAACTCCCATATATTAAAAAAAAAAAAAAAAAAAAAAAAAGTCGTGAGAACATAAGAGTAAGAAGATATAAAATAAATACAAGGATACAGAAGAAATTTTGCCTTGTTCAAAAGAGTGGCTTCCCACAGATAACCAACTGAAACAAGAGCTTTCTAAAATTGAAGAGAGATGTTATTTGGGTGTATTAGTCAAAAATTGGGTTTCAATTGCAGAATCCCAATATTTACTAGCAAAATGAAATTATATGAAATGAAACAAGGAGAGAAAATGTACTGACTTACTATCTGAAATTCCAGTTAGATCTGACTTCTTGTACAGTTGAATAGAGAGGCTCTTATTGTATCATTGACCTGGGATCCACTCTGCTTTTCTCTGAATCATTGTCTTCCATTTTCCTCTGTAATGGCTTCATGCTCAGATTCTACATGGTGGCTCTTGGAAGCTCCAGGCTTTTATCCTAACTTCTACACCCAGAGGGAAGAGAATTATCTTCCCCAACTGTTCCAGAATTATATAGTTTTTAAGATATCATCATACCTGTCAGTCAGATTTGCTTAGGTTCAGACATCAACTCTGACCTTGGGCACGAGTTTAGCTTCATAATTTCTAAAGTGCTTTAATGTCATCTGTAAAAGGGGTAGTACTGTCCTCTACCATGTAGAATTTTTGAAGGATTAGTTAATCTATTTAAACCTTTTAAAAGAATGTCTAGCATTAGCTGATAATATATTTTTTTCCAAATAAATATTTATAATCATTGACCTAAACTGAGTCATATCCTTCCTTAAACAATTGTGGCTAAGGCGATAGAATACTCTGATTATATTAGGTTAGGATTACCCAAGTAAATTCTGTAGAAAATGAAATTAAGATCACTTTCATCCAAAACCTATGACGTGTGGAAGTGTGTTTTCTCCAAAAAGAGAATTAGGTGGCTATTACGAGAAATAAAAGGCAGTGGACATTAGAGGAGCAAAAATATATTTTTGTGTATGTAAAAACATAAGTGAAAAAACACGTGTAAAATTCCATAAATGCCAGTAAAAGTTGACTAAAATCTTAACTACTGGGCTGCATTAATTCTGAGAAAAAAAATGATAAAATGTTGTGTTGCCATTTTTAGTTAGAAAATGCATGATTTTTTCCCTTTCAGTGCCTGTACATTATTCAAATTTTCCTACACACTTTTATTTTCATTTATCAACTAGAATTAACTAGTAATAATAATTATTTTGTTCAGTTAACAAAAATTTATTTAAGAAATATAGTTTCTACTGCTAAAATCTGTGTGTTTTATTATTTCACCTTTAAATATTTAATGGTAAGTATAGCCAGTGCTCTTTATCTTAATACATATGGGATCATATCTTTCTATATATATATGTTTTCTTAAAATTTATTGACACTGGAAGAGTTTGCCCATCTATACTAGGGACAGAAATAAAAGATGTCCAGTTTTGAGGCTGAAATATATTGAAAATCTTACCAGACATTCCAAATGTCATGTTTTAACAAAATAATTTCAACTCTTGACACTGATATTATCAGGTTTTTAGAGGGGAAAATAAAAGGAACACAGAAATTATATTTAAGGTAAGTTTTTTAAAGACTATATCAAATAGTAAATAGATATATTTCTAGACTGACAGATAGTCAGTTGATATAATGGTATAAGCTAGAACTTAGACCAGTATAAAACAGGTCTCCATTTCTTTTGTGTGTTTTGTTGTGTTGTTCTATTGATATAAATTCCAGTTTCCTGGACTGTTTAAGTTTTGGGAAAGTGTATTAGGTAGACGATGGCTACATAAATGTAAACCTATAAAATATATTTGAATCTCTTCATATAATATCAATTCTTATTTATTGCTGTCTTTCCACTTCTCAAATTATAATATTTTCAAAAAAACTTGCATTTCAAACATTGTAGCAACTTAAAAGATACTACTCTTTTTTAATTGTATTTTGCTACAAGGGAATAAAAAATTCACCCACTGATCAAAAATGGAAAATAAGTAAAAAAGTCAAGTTTAGAAGCTCTTAAGAATTCACCAACTGACTTCTGTTGTCAAAAAGTTCACTTCACAAATCCTTTGTCCACAGCCTTGGGCTCTCAGGGTGAGTCTTAAAGCTTGGTAGTATATCTCTTGCTTCCTCTTACCTGTTTTGTCATTATTTCTGGTTCACAATCTTTAGAATCACTTCTGTTTGAGTGACCATCTTGTCTTTCCCACTAGACAAGTGTTGTATTCCTTCAGGATCCCAGGAAATCACCAGGTAGTGAACCACCCACATCTTTAGAATAGATATACAAGCACTACTGTACTATGGATACTATGAGCCAGTCACTGTCATGTGTTGGTGCAAGTTGCCCAAGTCATACCCTAGACAATTGATATTAGTTTTATTTGGCTATAAATTAATTATGTAGTTGTCTTTGTTTTCTCCGTAGGGTTTTTGCTGCTTGAATATCTTAAGTTATCTGAGACTACTAGTTTTTCTGTGTCTGTAAGTTAGAAACATCCTTAGCCCACTTTATTTCTTCCAGTTTTATGGAGATACAATTGACATATAAGACTGTATTTGTATAAGGTATGAAACATAATGATTTAATATATATAGTGAAATGATTGCCACAATAAAATTAATTCACATCCATCACTTAACATAGTGAATGTTTTTTCTCGTGATGAGAAACTTTAAGATCTACTCACTTAGCAACTTTCAAATATATAATACCTTATTATTAATCATATTTAGCATTTAACAAAGTAAAATTCATAATGCTTGGCATCCAATTAAAGTTACTAGGTAGGAAATTATGACTCGTAACAAAAAGAACACTCAATCAATCAATCAAAAATAATAAGAGAAAGTAAGTAGAAATAGAAAAAAAATATGTGTTTCTTAAGACCCAAATCAAACTTTTAGACTATAAAAACTATGATACGTGAAATGGAAAAGAAACCAGTTGCTATTAATGGAAGACTAGACATAGCAGAAGAAAAGATTAATTAATTTAAAGGCACTAGAATAGAAAATATTCAAAATGAAACAGAGAAAAAAGAACACACACAAAACAACAACAAAAACAGAGCATTAGTGAACTATGGGACGACTTCACGTGGGTCAATAGATGGGTAAGTGGCCTAAAATTTTAAAAATTTGAAGAAAATTATAAACACAAATATTAAAAATACTTAACAATCTCAAATATAAGTAACATAAAGGAAGCTATAAAAGACAGATCATAATCAAATTATTCAAGGCCAATGGTAAAGAGAAAATTGTAAAAGAAACCAGCAATAAATTTTATCTGAATTTTACCACAATCATAAATAAATAAATAAATAAAGGATATAAGTAATAAATAAATAAATAAGTAAATAAGTAAACAAATAAATAAAGGAAAGAAAAGAAAAAAATAAAACTGAAACAATCAGAGAAAAAGGATATGTTGTATACAGAGGAAGAAATATAAGCATGAGATCAGATTTCTTGTTGGAAACAATGAAAGCAAGAAGACAGTGGAACAATATTTGTGAAGTACTGAAAGGAAAAAAATGTCCATTTAGAAAATCTATATACAGAAAAAATATCTTTCTAAAACAAAGTCAAAATAAAGATATTCTCAGACGTACAGAGGCTGATGGAAGTATCATCAGCCTTATAAAATCTCTAAGAAAGTCCTTTAGACAGAGAGAAAAATAGCAGTTAGCAATCTGAATCTATACAAAGCAATGAAAAGCATCCAAAATGGTAACTATCAGAGTAAATATGTTTTTAGAAGTATTATTTAAAATTATTAAAAAGATTGTTATAACCAAAATAATTATAATACATTAGGAATTTATAATATATATACATATATGTGTATATGTGTATATATATATATGTATATACATATATATGTGCATAAATATACACACACATATATATATATATGTCTATATAAAGTAAAATGCAAAACATGATACCATAAATCTGAGAGATCTATTATATACTTATACTATATGGGAAGTGGTATAATATAATCTGAAGATACACTACAATAGTTAAAAAGGTATAGTCTGAATACCAAATTATCCACTAAGATAACCAAATAATTATTGCTAATAAGCCAATAAATGATATAAAAATTTCAGTTTATCAAGAGAACATAATATGCGCCTACGATTTATGCACCTGGGAGCAGAGCTTTAAAATACATGAAACAAAAATTGATGAAACTGCAAAGGGAAACAGATAAATCCACAATTTTACTTAGGGATTTTAATGTCACTCTCTTAATGATTGATAGATCAGATAGACAAAAAGTCTGCAAGGCTATAGCAAACTTGAACAACACAATTACTAACTTGACTTTTTTATGCTTATGGAACATCAAACCAACAACAATCTTATTCTCAAATGTTAGATAGACATTTAGCTTATGGACATTTACTAAGATAAACCATGTACTGTTAGAAAAGAACATAAATCATGCATTTAAAAGGAATCAGATAATATAAATACCTTCTCTGACCACATGAAATTAAATTAGATATAAATACCAAAAAACAAATCTCTAGAAAAATCCCCTAATATTTGGAAACTAATAATACAATTTAAATCACCCATGGATCAAAGAAGAAATTAAAAGTGAGTATAAAATATTAATAAAATACTAATACATAATAAGCATAATAAAAATGAAAAAAGTAAAAAAGGTAACAAAATTTAAGGAAATACTTCACTGGTGATTTCTGTTGTTTAAGTCACCGGTTTTGGTATTTTGTCATGACAGTCCTAGTAGACTAATTTGGTGTCTTAAAAAATTTAAAGAAGCCCCTAATCTGATTGATTTACTGAGATAAATAAGGATTTACATAAATCTAACAAGGAATTCAAGAATTCCCCTAAAATAAAGAAATCATAGTTTTAGCACTCAATTGTGTTGCCCTTTCAAAGTGGGAGAGAGAGATAATCAATCTCTCACAGAAACCTTTAATTTAGCTATGTTGGAAACATCTGATTGCTAGATATCAAACAAAGAATTGCAAATGGGAATTAGGTTAGCAAGAAATAACTGTAAAAAAAATCATTAATTAAAACTTCTGAAACATTTTGCTATTTAGTTAAGTACTAGAGAGTAATTATAAAATCTAAATTTAAGTAACATAAAGTTAATCTTTGGACAAATCAGACTGGGTTATTATTATTATTATTATTATTATTATTTTTAACAATGTCATCTGTTTTCTCTTGATCTTATACACATTGAAATATTATGCTAGCATAATATTTTATGTATACCAGATTTGTTAAACTCTATGAAGCATTTTCATTTTGATTGTTCTAATTTGGTTTCATGTGCCAAATAAATTAACATTGTTTCCATAAAATAGTAAAGCTATCAAGAACTCAAACAGGTTTAACCAAATGGAATTGTAATAATCTTGGCTTTTTTTTTTAAGGATTTATTCATTTGAACTTTAGGTAATGCTATAAATCTTTGAATACACTCTACTACACTAGATGAGTAAATTTTTTAAACCTCACCTCTCTTCAACTTTTTCTTATCAGTTATTTTGTCACTTTTTAATGCGAACTTAAATTTAATGTCCACATCCTTAAAGACCTTATATGAAAATTAAATTGAGTTAATAAGGAAGAAATATTTGATTATAAAAGAACTCTAAGGACATCAACATCCATAAAGGAGGAAAATGAAATAAAATGAGTCACCAAGAATAGTTTTTACTATACATGCTTTTCAATAAAAATACATATTTGCTTCTTTTTTAAAGTTCAATTAGGATGGTAACATATGCTTTCCTGGGTTGACTAGTCAGTACTAGATATTTTTTAATACACTTATACTTCAAAATATGTTCTTACTACCTATAATATATGACCAAATCTTTATAGTTACATATTATATTTCAATAGGAAATTTACTGTGATCAAGTTTTAGATCAGAAATGGAAACCTCTGAAGAAACACCAAAAACATGACAGCCTTTGTACAGTACTGTGTAAGATGCTCTTGACTATTGATACCAGAGAGAACACACACTCTGATGGGTATAGGGTTCTTGGTTTAAGTTGATTTTGCCACCATATGTAGACACCTGTCACACTGTAACAGGATATCAAACCAGGATTCTTTTGGTCAAGAAACAAATGACTTTGAGAAAGAAGGCAACAGATACAAGATCTACCTGGCAGAAGAAGAATATGTCTTTGGGACTGAATTGCATTGATAAGGGACATTTGATTGTGGATGATTTATTTATTTTTTTTATGATATTAGAAAATTGTATTTGTTTTCTTCAGCATCAATTTCTTTCTTTCATGAAGCTGGCTAAACTTGTGTAATTTGGAATGAAATATTCTTTGAATGGTTTATTTTTCTAACTTGCCCCCTAGAACTGAAGGGGAAAAACAAACAAACAAACAAGCCTCATGGGACATCTTAAGATAAATTATAAGACAGTGATTCATCAAAAGAATTGAAGACATCATGATTCTGTCAAAAATGTGATGTATTGATATTGGTCTTTTATGTAAAAATATACAGAAAAATGGTTAAATATCATAAAATGTCTTTATTGATTCAATTTACTTTTCATGACAATGCAATTTTTTGTTTGTTTTTGCTTAAGGTTAGTAGCCATGAACTAGACAGAAATGCCATGCTTAAAGGTATTATTTAACTGCATATGACAGGCTGACTATTAAGGAACAAGGAATTCTCTTCTCATGTGGTAACAATAATACAAATCCCTACTAGGAATTGATCTGTTACTTGCTCTAAGTCTTTCTGGTGATAAAGAATGTCACCTCTCGACTGGATGGAAATATTAAAACACTTCGGGCCTTCAGGAAAACAGAATAAACATAGAGCTTTAGGAACCACAGGCAAAATCTGTGGAGTAAAATGTGTTGGTGTTTTTGGTTTGTAGCCTTACATTCAGGAACCGATAAGGCAATAAAAATATTTCTTACCCTATGAATATGATAAAAATATAATACTGGGGACTTCACAAAGTCTCCAGAGAGAAGTTAGCTTTCCCTTATGGCTCTACTTCTGTTGAACCTAAAATAAGGTCTCTAAGTACTAACAAGCATTACTTCTTGTTGTAGCACTGTAAATAATAGGATAAAAGGGACAGAACATCAAGTTAATGACAGAGTGAAATGTCTCCAAGCAAACTAATTTGGACAAATCAGTGCCACTGAAAATAAAACTAAGTCCAAAATGGAATGGAAAAGTGAACAATATTTTCTTTCAGACATGGGGTTATCATGGACTGATTTTTGTTGTTGTTGTTGTTGTTAATTTAAATGCTTTGAATTCCGAGAGATAAGCCGTGTATTACTTAGCCACCTTAAAAGTTTCGATTCTTGGGGATAAAACATGATATTCTTTTTTTTCATTATCAAACAAAAGAACTTATAATTTCTTAAAACTAACACAAAGCTATCCAATCAGAATTGTCAAGAGTCATATAATAAACTCTTTTTTTTTATTCTGGGAACCTGTAATTCTCAAAGTGTGGGCTCTTTCAATTATGCTTTTTTGAAAGAAAAAGAAAAATAATCCTTCATCGGGAATCATTATTTATCTGTAAACTTTGTCTTTGACAAACCCAAGGAAATCTGTTACATACATTTCAAGGCAACTTTTACAAGGTCAGCATTTCCAAAAGTACAAGGCATTGGATGGGAAATCCAATTCCTACATTAAGTTAAAGACGATGGCATCTATAGGTTTCCTCACCTGTAGGAAGCACAGCGTTCAGAATTAGAATAAGGACGGATATTCAGATCTTCCTAGTAATTCCAAAAGCTAGATTTTAGTCAGCAACTTTTCTCAGCTTCAATTTCCTTAATGGTGAAATACAAAAAATCCAACCTACCTCATAAGGTTATTGTGAAGATTAAATAAAATATTTAAGAGTCTAATACAAAATCCGCTAAACATAATTAACGTAGTTAACAACGACATGAGAATAATATTAACTGACCACATCTACTTTCTCTTTGGATGATGCCTGTCCTGGGCATTTTCAAGTTTTCCCAGTAGTCATATTACATTTAATGAACATATAGCACCACAAATCCTTTGATTCACCTTGAATATATTAGGTGGCAGATTTTACAAATTTAAACTTTAAACCAGAGAGCCAAGGTATGTATCAATTATGCCCAGAGACTCTTAAATGATGGATGATCTTGCTTTATCACAGTGCTCCTGCATCCCTCAGTTTAGTCCAAACTTACATATTTTGTAAGTTGTGTCTGTACCGTCTACAATGTCTCTTAGTGAAAATACAATAAAGCAGCAATTTCTTATATATTTTAATATAGTATTCTCTTCACTAGGAGGGGAAAAAAAGTGGTTTTAGTAATCATTACTTCCTTATAATCATACATAGTATAAATGGATTAATTTTGTTTAAATAATATTAGCATGCCAAATGAAACTAATACATTTTCATAGTGAAGTTGAATTTTTATGTATGTTTTAAAAGCTCTTGATAATTAGGGAGCTGCCAGGACCAATCCTCAAAAATAAAGAAATTTTAGCTATGAAATTTTGATGAGCTTGTGAGTTACTGAAATATAATTTAATGTTTATTCTATTTTAGATGGTTATTTATATATTTATTTTTTCTTCCTCAGTATTATTTCTTAATGTTTTAAATTAGTTCACCTCTGTCTAAATGTCTGTATATTGCTTCATTCTTCTAAAGTTTCTTTCTTCAACTGCACTATGTATATATGTATATAAATGTATGTACAGGGGGTGCCGGAAAAATATATACAAGTGGACACTTTGGTCCACGTTGCTCAAGCAGTAGTTTGCCTTAAACAGAAGTGTCTGGATGCTGATGGTAACCACTTTGACCATATCTTATAATTGCAGAAGTCAAATGTGACTTGTATTCATCTTTTGTTACCGGGAAATATTATTAAAATTTTGATATTTTCTTTTTCTTTTCTTAAAATGTGTGTACATTTTTTTTGGCACCCTCTGTATGTATGTGTGTATATATATATATATATATATAAATGTATTATATATACATTTATAAATTTGTTCTTTGTTTTATTTTAGCTTATTCACTGGAATAGAATATTGAACTTTGAGAATATTCTTCTTAATATATATAATATTTAGAGGGAACGAGTATGTTTCACTCACTAGGAAAGAAAGCTGTGGCCAGTGAAAGTATAAATTTTGATAAATACACAGATATGCGAATGTTGTTTATAAAAGGCATTGCTTTCTGATTTTTGAGCATGTCTACTAATGGAATTATCTAGAAAAATCTTTATATGCTTTTTTTCCAGAATGATTATCACATATTCATTACACAAAGAGAAAAATGCCTTAATAAGCATAAAAAACATCCCTGTAGCATTTTGGAAAGTAGAAGTACAACCAAACAATTGAATAGAGATTTTTAATTTAAACAATGTACTTGACATTTGGATTATTTTTAGTAGAAAAGAACAGTGTTTGTTAAAGTCATAGAATGCATAATGAGTTTTAAAATGAATGTGTTTCTTCAGCGTATTTCAAAAAAAAATGGCCATATACCTTTAATTTTAGACAGAAATTTAGAAAATTAATTTAGTCTCCTTTTTTAATGAACAAAAGAAAATAACAATATGCATTAAATAACTGGGATAATTTAAACCACTTTCTCTTTCAGTAATGAAATAATTCCCTATTCAATGCATTGGTTAGATGCTGGTTTCATGGGGTAGGAATATATTATACCAACAAATAGGCTTATAAATATAATAGTGTGTAATGCAACATAAAACAGTAGTGTTTTTCTATAATGCAGTATTGATTCTCTTTAAAGTCATTGATTATAAAGCATCCATCCACAATATGGCAATTATTACAAAAGTCTAGTTTTTAAAATATCCTAAATATCTTTCAAATTATTTTAACTTCTATGTCCTGATTTCCACATTTGAGATGTGAAAGAATCTTGACATTTTTTCACTAGATGCTGTCTCATTACAGGCCTCTGAATGTTGAGAAGTTGCTATGTTGACAGCAATTCTAGACTTTTAGACAAAATATTAATGATTGTGCTAATTCTAACAGTTCTCCTACCTTGTTTGGAAATACTGGCTTCAGTTTTAGTCCTTGAGTTCCTATTGTCATTGGCACAGAGTTAAGCTGTCTGGTTGGCTACCAATATGATAGGTTCTTTCTTCTCTAAGCTTCGGGATAAAACAATTCATGAATTGAAAATGCCACCTTTAATAACAACTGCACCTTATATTTTAAAGTGCTAATAGTCTAAAAAGTTATTTTTTACAAATATAATCAACATGTTGACTGCAAGTTCTCCTGTTGTACTAAAATTGTAGATAAAGTCCCAAGTAGAAGAGCTGTAAATAAATAGTGTGATTTGAATATTTAACTAAACTTGATTAAGTTTTAATAACTGAAAGGGACGAGAAAAATCACTGTGTCTGCCTACAATGTCATTAAAGACAGGGAAAGCAGACATCAACACAGAGCAAGATTGAAAGCAGTGATTAGAAAAAAATAAAATTGTTTCATATTAATATCCCACTGAGCTGTCTTCAATGAACGGGTTACTCATCCATTATCTCATTTCATCTTTAAAGCTACTCTGTGAAATAAGCAAGACAGGGATTAATCATAGTATTTTAGAGGTGAAAAGTGAAAATAATAAATTCTTCATAATATTTCTGCTCTCTCTCCTACATTTCACCTATAAAGAAAGTAATGAGCAGAGGTCAACTAGTGACTGACAAAGCCAAAAACAGAATCTAACCAAAACTTTGTCAATGTTACACTGTAAGGCTACACAAATTTGATAGAGAGAAGCAATAACAGATAGTCTGATTCCTTGCTTCTAGCTATTAACTGGACCTCACTTCTGTCTTTGCATAGCTGAACTCTTCCTGTTATACAGAGATAACAAGTGTTGTGAGAGACCTTAGAGAAGCTTTCCTGGACTATCCAGTCACCTCTGCCTCATAGTCATGATATTATTGTGCCCTCACCCTACTGAATTTTCTTCCTAGTACTTCACCCGCTGAAATTATCTTGTTTATGTGTGTGATTATTTGTTAATTTTTTTAAATACTCCATGAAGACAGGGAACTTATTGGACTTGCATAATGATAAGTACTTGGTATTTTGAACAGTGTCTAGAACATATTATTTGTAGAGCAAATAGTTTCTAAGAACGTGTCCTCAGGCTTGGCCACCTCATTCTCTTCTCATTGATCAGAACTGCCTTTTCCCACTTGATAACACAGTCAAACAAACCACCACAGTAGAAAATTCTACTCTCAACCTTTTGAGCTATGTCTCTTCCAACCTTCCAACATTGTCTCCTATTTCCCAATAACATCAAAATATATCAATGCCAAGCTACCTAACCTATATTTCAAAGGGGGCATATAAAACTCAGAGAAGTTCAAAGACTTAGTTTGGGGTTATGTAGTTAGTAATAACAGGAGCCTAAGCTACAGGAAGATCTTTTGCTTTCTCTTCACTCATTCAAGGATATAAAGGGTAGATATTTATAATCAGTATCTGGGTAGGAAATAAACCTCTAAGAAAGGATGGTGGGCTTTATATCACTCTCTACTATGGCACAGGTATCTATTATGCTGGGACTCCAAAACGTGGGTTGGGGGGATGTGGAGTCTACTAAAAGAACATTTTGACCTCTCTGGTCTCATTTTCATGGAGGAAAAATGAAAGAAGCAAATTTAACCCTGCTTTACAATTAATAGTGTTTTAGACATGTCCTTAAATATCTAGATGAAAGATTTAATCTTGTTTTACAGATAAGTACATCAAGACTCAAACTATTTAAATTACGAACTTACCCGAAGATGTCACATAGGTAATAAGTTAGAGCCAGGATTCTAATCCAGTTACTGTTGGACTTTCAAAAATATAGACATAAGATGTAAAAGGAAGTTGAAATACCATCCACAAAATAAGAGTGAACATGGATAGCATATAAATTAACATATTTTATTCTAAAGATAAAAGAAAGTATTTTATAGCATATCTCACCATTCCTCTCGTTAAATATATCTTATTATCAGGAAGTTCCAATTCACATCTAAGTTAATCTGTCACAGTTAAAACTACTTCTTTGAATGAGTAACAGCTGGTCACTTCATAACCATATACTTCATGACCCTTCATATGCTTCAAGATCATTATCAAGTCACCCTTCAGTCTTCTATGATAGGATGGGCACTATAAAAGTACCATCAGGCACGAAAATCATTAGAAGCACCACAAGCACCCTCATTAAATTCACCATCTGGTGTAACTGGAAATGTCAGCAAATACAGAGTGCATAATTATTGGGCATACTACTGTTTATGCCTTTTAACTGGTCAGTGATGCTAATTATAATTACATCTTCATTGTGGGATTTTACAGCTTAAATGGACAAACGAGCATACACTCGATTAAGTAACTACAGACTAAATGGAAAATGGTTCTCAGGCTAACATTTCCAAAAGCTATTAGTGCTTTTTTTGTTCACTAATAATCTCCAAAATCATAGAGTGCTGAGCAAACAAATAAATTGGCTCTGGTTCCAAAGAGAACCTAAGCTCTTTTCTAACTTACAATATATGAGTGATTTCTTCATTTACCTGTCAAAAAAGTTAAGAAGATAACTTTCCTTTCTACTTTTTGGAGTTTCACTGTGGCTATTATTTTAATGTAGACAACATTAGATCTATATAAACCAATAATATATTTTTTTAATATTACACTTCAACCTCTATTAGTTTATTCCAAAAAGTTCTTGCTATTAATATTATAAACAGGACACTTGAAACTGATATAATGTTATATGTCAATTTAACCTCAATAAAAACAAATAAAACCATAAGTAATTAACACATGTATTATAAATGAATACAATAAGTGAATAAGTAAAAATAAATAAATAAAAAAACGTTGAGACTAGAGCCTTCTTTTATTTAGCATACCTCCAGTTTTGAGCTCCACATGTGCTGATAAGTGGAATTATACTGCATAAAAGGCATTTATCAACTAAAAGTTTCTCATCACAGAAATAATACAACTATATTTCCTTCAAATATTTAGGTTACAGTACATATAACATTGTTGTAATCAACTGTTTTTAATATGCTTAAAGCTCTATGTATTAAATATAACAGTGTTGATTTGCTAGCATACTATCATAAAATATTGGTTTTCTTTCTAAATGTTTTATTTCTTTTTTCAATTAACGTTTTCATTTTGTCATTGGAATTTGGATTCTATGATGCACAAAGTATGTGCTCAATGAGATTTTACTGTTATTTCATCTCACCAGTTTACTCCTACCATCGGTTAACCTTTCTGTTCCTTTCTATTCCTCATCTGATTCATTCTTCTGCCTCAATGGCCTTCATAGGGTTCCCTTTACAATCGCATTAGTTCAAATTTCTTTTTTATATGTGCTATACATGTGTGTGTGGGAGGGTATCTGTTTTTCTTAAATACAGTGAAAGCACATTGATTTGAAATAACTGAATAAGCAGTTTTTAGTACAAACCAATATATCATGTTATGGGTTCTATTTATAAAAGTGACAATTTTTCAGTTTCTCCTCAAAAATTTTAAAAGTGTTACAGCAGTAAGTGAAATTACTCTAAACCATATTGCAGAGATTACTGTATAGACAACTCTCTCTTTCTTCACAAATGTTTAGAGAGGGTGATTAAGCATGTGGGGAAATGAATCTTGTCTTGTTGAAGGGCGATTGATAATTAGAAGTTGCAAGAGGATACAAACACACACCAACAAAGATGATTATGTGTAGATATAACACATATGTGTGTGTACATCTCCAGCCTATTTTGTCTTCCATTCGCTTGGCAGCAATATGATATTGATAGCATGAAAGATACTTTCCTCATAAACAGTGTTTCAGCTATATTTCTCCACTTTCCTGTCTATTTTCTATTTTAAAGAGACTGGAATTACTACCATTCTCTTGAAATACGAAAACAAAAATAAAAGTAAAAATAAGAGTTGTGCTAGTTTTTCCCATTTTCTGGCATCTACTCCCACCATTTTTTTCTGCTCTTCTCTATGCCCCAGGAGTCTGATTCCAGCAGATTGTAAACCAGAGATTGCTCCTACCTAGCTTTTGATTGAGTTCAGCAAAGGAGAGTCACCAGTGTGAGTTCAGAGGATAGAAAGAGATATTTGAGCTTTCCCCCCTCCACCCCTTTTCTGCTCTGGGCCTCATTTTGTGGTAGAGGCTACATTCCTCCAGGGTTATAGCTAGCTCCTTTCAGGCAGCTCCTCCCACATGGCTCCAGGTCTCCCTGGCCTCTTCTATAGACTAATTTCCTCCTCTTGCCCTTCAGACTGAGGGGTGATAATGGCTCCCTGCTGTTTCTCACAACACCTTAAGTGTCTCAACTTCCTTGATTGGATCCTTTAAAATTTTCTGACACCTTTGAAAGCAGTCACTTTATTAAATTCTTAAACCACTTGATGTTTCTCTCATGACCCTGACTAATACAAGATCCCATTCTAGAAGGATAAAAACAGTTGTTTTCTTATTTTTTAGTTGGATGGTAGAAGCAATAGGAATACTTGCTTTAAACATTTTGTTTATATTAATAGTCAATTCCACAGTTTCGCATATAAAGACTTATTTAAAAGTAAAATATGTACTAATGAACAGGTAATGTGTTTTGTTACAAATAATCAAAAAAAAAAATCAAAAAAAAAATCCCAGGAACTTAACGTTAGGCACTCTTCCTAATTTCAGCATGGCTTCAGTGATTTCTACTTCAGTGTTTCAATTTGCTTTAAAAAATCAATTGTCATGCCTATCCATTTTTGCAAGTATGTTTTACTGAGATTTTTATGTGAGACAGTGTTTTTAGTCTGATTTTAAAAGAGGGGTGTGCCTTGCTATGCTAAATAATGTCAAAGGTTCTATGGAGGTATTATTTTGAAATAGTTGCTTTCCTGGCCATATCCATTCAGGGATCATCTCAGTTCCAGTGAAAGTTGTGAATTGAACCTTGTGGCTTCAAAGATATATTCGAGGTCAGTAACTGTCTATGTACTAAGATTATAACTTGTTGTCCAGTAAGGCTTATCTAATTCAAAAGCATACTGATTTTTATGCCTGACGTTCCTACGTTTGACATTTTTCGTAATCATAAATGATTTGAGAAAATCCACCGTAGCCAAGTGGATGAATATGCAGAAATGAAATAATTGACTTATGCACATGTATATCTCAAGAATCTCAGGGAACTAATGTACAAGAGTTAGAGGACATCTACTTGGTGCAAAGCAGTCCTGCTCTCAGGAGAACTACTTGCAGAGGAGGTATCCTATTTCCGGTATTCTGCACCTTCCAATATTGAACTGAAAGGAAAAACAGAAGGAATCCTTTTTTTGTACTACACAGAAGAATACATCATCTTTGAAAAGTCTGGCCTGGTTTTTCAGGACTCTAAAGATGTAGCTATAATACTTTTTAGAGAGGAAAGTATCCCTATTCATGAAATACCTTTATCTTAGATTCAAGTGGTAGAAGGTCTTAGTCGAACAATTATAAATTACTAGAAACAATTACTTTTAAAAAGGTACCAAACAGAAAAGAAAACTAGAGTTTCTCTCATAGAAACAATTGTAAGGGATGGAGAGCAAGCAGAATGTTTAATAGCTAAAGTGAGGAGTTCAGGAGAGATGGAAAGATTCTTCAATAGAACCACAATGTGCTTGGAATATAGCATTTATTTTTGATAGGTATCAGAATAACAACTATTTTGTTATGACTGTTTAGTTAGGTACTCACCCTACTAGTTTTCCTTCTTTTGACAGATACAGCTTGAGATACCACTATTACCTAGGAAATCTAAATTTCTCTAGACTCAGTCAGTTGACAGTAAGATTACATTAATATTAATAATTGATATTTTGCTAGCCTGCTAGCCTTTGCATCTACCTACATAAAGTAAGATTTCAGTTCCATCAATAGCTGTATTCTTATTTCAAATGGAAAGTGCTGATGGAGCGTAAAGACTATTTTACAGCATGAACCGTTTTCGCTTATGCCTCTATTCTACAACTCCTTTATAGGCACAGCCTTAAGCCACTTGGGGCTGCATATGTCCTCCTTCACAATGACAAATCCCTGCCCAAAATACTGCTCCTCATTTTCCCCAAAGTACAAATGAAAGAGGATACTGAACGATGCTGTATTAGGCTCAGCCTTCACTATCTAAAAAACTAAGAATTTGTTATAAGAAAGGTGAGAATGCTGTACATTAGGAAAGAAATGGTTAGCAGCAGTCCATTCCCTCTCTTCAGGGAAGTGGGGGGTTAGGGGGACTTCCAAGGAATAAAGGAGGGACATGATCCTCCAATAGGAAGAGAAGTTGGAATTAAATAGCAGACAATCTAGCAATCTGCACTATATATGGGCAATATTCCCCCAAACAGAATTCCTCTTGCAAATATATTCCCAGATGCCAATTAAAGTAAATTGGTGGGTTATTGCCTTTCAAGCATCCGTTTAGAGTGGTTTAAATGGGAAATAACAATAATAATAATAATAATAGTTGAAAAATGCTTGCAAAGAATAGCATGGGCAATAGGAACTTCAGGTGAGGAAGGTGGGGAGTGGTGATGGTGATGCAGTGGGAGAGCTTGGTGTCATATTGTTCAGTTCCGTTGGTGAGATCCATCAAGCAGAAGCTTAAGAAAGAACCCACTGAACTGTTTTCCTAAGTGAATTAGTAAGAAATGGGGCACATAAAATTATACCAATGGATGAATGAGATAAAACAAAAGATTGGGTTGTCAAATTACACTCAGAATTGTCAGAGCTCTTTACCAGTATCAAGATTTACTACTAATTTCAAAGATGCCTGCAATTGCAAGGCATAGATAAAGTGGGAAGAGTTCGCCAAAGTCACTCCCCATTTCTTTTCATATTCTTTCTTGCAACATTAGAACACTTAGTTGGCCCACAATTAACATATGGGGTCTCTAGCAAATGTGCACAATCACGTCTTTTAGAAAGGATCTGTCTGGGTCATGAAGCATCTCCATTTTATACTCTGATAGATATATGGCTTTCAGAAAAAGTTGCTGAAAGCCATGTCTGAAAAATCACAAATTCCAGATCATTTTACCTTAACCAATCCAAGACAGACTAGGTATATCCTGCTAAAAGCATTGCATAGGTAAGGAGAAGCCATTTAGCTAAGAAGTAACAGAACTCTTTACCACCTAAAGGATACTACAACCTCCTTCATGACTTCAAAGTGAAAACTCTTTTTGTTCTCTTCGGTGACTTTCCTTTCGTGCTATGAGTATACTGTTTAACTATCACTACTGAATTGAACAATTAATAATTTCAGTGAGATTAAGCTCACACAGAACCAGCATATCGCAGACATCCTTGTTTGTCTAAACTGCTCACTTAGTATTTGTCGAGGGGTTAGCTATATTTTGGCAGGTATTAAAAATGAGCAGATTTCTACTATGTCACCAAAAAGCAAACAAAAAACAAAAACCCTTTATCTATCTATCTATCTATCTATCTATCTATCTATCTATCTATCTATCTATCTATCATCTATCTTCACTTTTGTTCTTACTATTCCAAATCATTCCCTTCATTCTTGTCATCAACTCTATCCCTCTAATTATTTAAAAACTTTCTGGGTTGTTTTGTAATATAGTTTCAAATCAGAAAGTGTGATACCTCCAGCTTTCTTCTTCTTTCTAAAGATTGCTTTTGCTATTTGGGATTTTTGTGCTTCCAAACAAATTTTAGATTTTTTTTTTTTTAATTTACATGGAAAACAGCATCGGAATTTTGATAGGGATTGCATTGAATCCGTATATTGTTTTGGATATCATGGGCATTTCAACAATATTACAAATCCATGAGGATGGGATGTTTTCCCATTTATTTGTGTCTTTAAATTCTTTCATCAACACCTTTCAGTTATTATGGGACATATCATTTTTCTCCTTGGTTAAATATATTCCTAGGCATATTATTCTTTTTGATGCAACTATGAATTGAATTGTTTTCTTAATTTCCTTCTGATTTTTCATTATTACTGTGAAGAAATTCAATAAATTTTTGTATCCTGAAACTTCAGAAAATTTCTTTCTTAACTCTAACAGTTTTTTTGATGTGTTGTTTTTTGGTGGAGTCTTTAAGGTTTCCATATATAAGATCATGTCATCTACAGACAGTGACAGTTTTATCTCTTCCTTTCAGATTTGGATGACATTTGTTTGTTTGTTTATTTATTTATTTTTAACTTATTATTATTATTATTATTTGCCTAATTGCTGTGACTAGCAATTCCAATACTATGTGGAATAAGAGTAGTGTGAGTGGGTATCATTGTCTTATACGTGATCTTAGAAGAAAAGCATTCAGCTTTTTCTTATTGAGTATGATGTTAGGTGAGTATGTTTGGCTTATCATTTATTACCTTTACTAGGTTGAATTATGGTCCCTCTATATGTACTTTGTTGAGGAATTTCATTATACATGAATGTTGAATTTTGTCAAATATTTTCTTGTATCTTTTGAGATGATCATGAGTTTTATCCAACATCTTGTTAATGTGGTGTATCACCCTGACAGATTTGCATATGTTAACCATCCTTGCATCCCTGGAATAAATCTCACTTGATCATGGTGTATGATCTTTTATAATGTATTGTTAAAATTGGTTTGGTAATATTTTGTTGAGAATTTCTGCATCAATGTTCATCGGGAATATTGGCCTATGATATTCTTTTCTTGGGACAACTTCGTCTGTATTTGGTCTTAGGGTAATGCATTTTACATTCATAAAATGTGTTTTAAAAAGTTCCTTCTCCCCCTCCCCCCACCATTTTTGAAGAGTTTGAAAAGCATTGGTATTAATTATTTTATAAGTGTTAGAATTTGCCACTAAAGTTGCCTGGTCCTGGACTTTTGTTTGTTGGCAGGTTTTTGATTACTGATTCATTCTCTGCACTAGTAATCAGTCTGTTCATATTTCACATTTTATCATGATCCACTCTTGGTAAGTTGTATGTTTCTAGTAATCAAGACAGTATGGCAATAGTATAAATACAGATACATAGATCAATGGCACATAATAGAGTACACAGAAACAAACCCATGCATATTTGGTCAATTAATTTATAACAAAAGAGCCAAGAATATGCAATGGGGAAAGCACAGTCACTTCAATAAGTGGTGTTGGGAAAATTGGACAGCACATGCAAAAGAATGAAACATTACCACTAGCTTACATCATACATATAAATTAACTCAAAATGGACATCATAAGTCCAATAAAAACTTGAACATAAGACATGAAACCATAAAACTCCTAGGGGGAAAAACACAAAAAGAACAAAAAACAAAAACAGGTGGTAAGTTCCTTGACATAGTTCTTGGTGATTATTTTTAATCTGATTCTAAGAGCAAGATCACAAAAAGTAAAAATATACAAGTGGAACTACATCAAACTAAAAAGCTCCTGTGGTGCAAAGGAAACCATCACCAAAATGAGCAGTCAACCTATTGAATGGGAGAAAATAATTGTAAATCACATATTTGATAAGAGGCTAATATAAAAAAATAAAGAACTCATATAGCTCAATAGCAAAACAAACAAACAAAAAACAAAACAAAACAATAACACAATTAAAAATTGGGCAGATAATCTGAATAAATATATTTTTTTTTCAAAGAGGTGATACAAATTGCCAAGGGGTACATGAAAAGATGCTCAACATCATTAACCATCAGGGAAATGAAACTGCATACCTGTTAGAATAGCTATTATCAAAAAGACCAGAAATAACAAGTGTTGATGAGGATATAGAGAAAAGTGAACCCCTGTATACTGTTGATATGAATGTAAATTGGTGCAACCACTACAGAAAACAGTATGAAGCTACCTGAAAAATTTTTACTTATTGGTAGTTATCAAAAGAAGACAAAAACACTAAGTCAAAAAGACATATGCACCCCACGATCACTGCAGAATTGTTTACAATAGCCATGATATAGAAGCAACCTAAGTGTCCATCAAAGGATGGATGGATAAAGAAGATAAAGGTGATGTGCTGTGTGTGTTTGTGTGTGTGTGTGTGTGTGTGCGCGCACGTGCATGTGTTTGTATAACATTATTCAGCCACAAAAAATAATAAAATCTTGTCATTCGTCACAAATGGACCTTAAAGGCATTATACTAAGTAAAATAAATCAGACAGAAAGGAAATGTGTATGATTGTTCTCATATGTGTAATCTAAAACAAAACAAAATAAGCTTATTGATGCAGAGAACTGATCAGTGGTTGTAAGGATGGCAGGTGGGCAGTGGGAGAGATGGGTGAAGTGACTTTTTTTTTTTTTTTAGTTTAAATAAATTGAATAAAAATTGAAAAAAGTACACATTTGACCCTTTAAACTACTGTATAAAAGTATGGAAAGACAATAGGTGGTGTGCATCAGACTGTTATCTCTTTCATTTTATAAATGAGGAAACTGAGGCACAGAAAGATTAAGTAACTGTCCCAAGGTTAGACAGCTGGTATTTGTTAGAGCCAGGATTTGAAGCTACATAATCTGATTCTAATATCTGTGTTCTCAATCAATAAGATATGTCAGCCTATCCAATGTGGCAACCTCAGGGTAGTCAATTATTACTTGGCAACTCAGGCCTCCAAGAGTGAGTGTTTTAGTGAACAAGGTGGATGCTACCCGGCCTTTTCATATTTGGCCTCAGAAGTGTCCTAGTACAACATCTGTAATCTCTTGTTTTAAGCAGCGATAAACTCACACAGATTCAGGAGTCTGCGAGGAATGTCAAAGTGTCAAAGAATTTGCAGCCGGTCTTTGAAGTCATCGCAGTGAGTAAAGTACCAGCAGCAGTAACCACAATATATGATATTGTGGGTTGTTTTTTATTGGCTGGAATGACCTTATGGTTTCCTACATTTGGTTCTCGTTTATCTATAGTAGGAAATGGAAGGAAATAGAATCTTTCCTTAAGGCAATTCCCTATTCCAACCAGTATTCTTCTAATACCTTCCTTAGCTCTGACAACTTTCTAAATGGTATTGGACAATACTTCCACCAACTGAAGTTTCATTCACGTAGGTGTGCCCAAATAGAAAATGTTCTGTTGACTATATACAAAACATAATGCTAATTTTATTTAAAATCTCCTGAATTCCTTCCCCTGGGAGGATTATACAACTGCAAAATTTGAATTTTAAACTTTCAGACACTTTTGAGTAATACTCAATGGACAGAAAAAAGAAGGAAAAAAACAGCAAGGTGATGGATGGTGTATGGGGCACTGTGTGTGTTTTCCTTGAAGAAAAATACAGGTTTTCTATTTTAACAGCTGTGAAATGTTGAGCTAATTCAGCTCAAATCTTTTAAATATGCATTTACTTTATGGGGACAGTGACTATCAACATTTTTAAGTTGAAAAATATTGGAAAGAAAACATTCAATTCTCTAGTATTCTGTTTTGAATTAAAATCTGAGTTTGTGACCAATGTTGCTGAAACTGAGGGTCAGTATGACTTTTACTAAATTTAGCTTTAAATCCTAGTTCTAGAAATCATATATCTTGCTTATAACCTGCCTAGCAAATATTGCTAAGAAACAATTGTTTTCTTTCTTTCCTTTAGCTATAATGCCACCTGGTTACACTTTATCGCCTCTTTTTCAGTCCTATGCTGTAATCACTCAATAAAAGTAAATGATACTGCTGTAATATATGCTTGGTCTTCTCTAGTCTTGGGCTAGTATTGGTTCTACCTCTTTTAACATCCGCTTCCTTGTTATACATTCCTACTTGATGTCTAGATTCAGCATATTGTGCACAACTAGGTGGTTTCCATTTCTGTCATCAGAACATGATCCAGTTAGTGCCCTTGTTCACACAAGCATTAAAGCAAACCAAACATGAAGAAAAGTCTGTTTCTGAGTGATCTTATTAAAGCTTAGACCTATGGCAAGAGGTCATTTTAATGTTAGCCAAATATATAAGATAAAAACTAATTTAATGAACTGTTATTATTCGGCTTTTTTCAGTGTATAATTCTCCTCTGAAAAATTAGAATAAATTTTGGTCCGTCCAAACGTGTGACACAGCAAGAAAGGATTTAATTGGGTCATAATGTACCTGTGTTGCTAACTTCTTCAAATCGTTTCTCCTCATTATTTTATGAAGCAGTATAGTTCAGAAGAAAAAACACAGGTTACTTAATCAAATAGACATACTACTTAGTAACTGGGCTAACTCTTTGAGACTACGGTTTCCTTGATTTTTTTATAGAACAAATAATAATAAAGCTATCTCATAGAATTGCAAAGAGGATGTCTACAAAATACATACCTAGCACAGTGTTTAGTACAGAGTGACTGGATTTTCAAAATTCTTGTTCTCTTAAATTTTCTACACTGAAATAACTATGGAGTTTTGAGAATGGCTAATAACTAACGTTTTTGGAAAGGGAAAAAATTAAATCAGAAATAAATTATTCTAAACGAACCATTCTACTTCCTTCCCCAACAAATGATGAATGTTCTGAGTGAGGAACATAAGCATATCCAGTAAATAGAAAATAGGAACCTAGAGAAAGACAAATTGCCAGACTCACTAAGACTGTCCATGCAAATGTTAAACACGCTTGCCACAGAGAGAGAGATAAACAGCAGGGACTTTGCAAATGAGCCAGGCTGAGGATTTATGAATTTCACCCCAGGGTAATGCTATATGCATCATTGTTCCAGTTAGGTTTTGCCCAAATTGAACCTGCTCCAACAGTTTCATTCTCCAATCTCTCACCATCACGATATCTTTAATGATAGGTGAAATTATTTGTCACGTATGGACAATGTACAGTTTGTATGCCTATGCACAGACAGGCACAGGTACACATATACTGTTTCCAAAGGCTTATTAATATTATGTTAGTTTTGTCATTGTCATTTTAGAATTTAATATTATTTTTCTAGAATCTGAACCCCAGAAGCTGGTAGGGTTTTTCTACTCTCACACAGGACTTTTCTAGTTTTCACTCCAATATTTAAAGGCTCTAATCCAAAAGAGATAATGATGATATGGAATCCCACCCATTTTTTAAAGACCAGCTTAAATATTATTATGAAAATATGTCTTAAATAGTAGAAAAAATTTAGTCATCTTCGAATGTGTATATTTCTTCTACTTATTTTTATAGTGCTAAATATTTCAGTCATTCATTTGCATATTTTGTTTTCCACCAGAATGTAATTTTTTAGAAAGCAGATATCTCCACTTTTATACATCTTTCTATTCTTCATATAGCTAAGTAACTTACTCTAAATTTTTGTTAAGTGAGTAAAATGGGACATATTTTGAGCACATGGGGAAATCATGAAATAGCTTCAAAATCATATTTGAATAGTCTTAATCCGAGAAATTAAGATTCATTTGTGAATGAGGAATAAGGCTTCCTGATGAAATATATAGAAGAAAGTAGAATGTGAGGCTAAAAGGAAGCAAAAGAATTGGGGACTTCTTCAGGAGGAAGAGCATAGTAAAGGAATGGAGATATTTGCTATTCATTTCATTGAGAACTGTTATTTGCCAACCAGTGTTCCTATATGAGAAAACAAACAAACAAAACAAGAATGGTAGAAATAAACACAAGTATGTACAGAGACTGGTTGGAATGGAAATGAGGAGGTAGGTCTGCCATGTTAGCTATGGTACATCCTATCACACAAACGCCTGCTGTGTTGTTTTCTCTCTCGTTTACTTGTTCAGCTCAAATGGTTGTAAGCTAGTAGGACTGAAAAAACTATATTAAAAAATAATAATAAAACTGGATGTGTTCTCTTCAACCCTGTTACTGACACATCATAGACTTTCTTATTCAAATCAATCATAAACAAAATCCCACCATTTAGAAGCAGAAATCCTCTCTTTGAATTGTTTACTTGCTTCAGTATGACTGAACATTGGAACACACATTTAAATATTCCTTTTATGAAAAATTTTACTTCTTATTCTACTTATCCGAGAGTGTAATTTCTGTATTTTAAATTACCTTTTGTTTGGAGAAATTAAATTACCACAATTATTCCTTCCTTTAAGGAATGATTCCTTGATGACACTTTCTGAAAAATAAAAATGTAGCCTCTTATATCTTCATTTAGATAAGAAGTCAAGATGTCACATAGCTTCAAAATTTTCATCTTCTTATGGGTTCATTTATCCTTGCCTTTCCCTTTGTCTAAGCAATTAGCAATAAAAGACCTTGTAGACTATTCTTTAGGCAGAATAATGGCCAGACATGATATCAGTTGTCATATTACTAGAGGTATCACTTCTATATTTACATGTGATTCCAGCATATTTTACATTCTGTCAGAATATTTTCTAAGCGCTTTGTCTGACTATGCACTTAGATGTTGGATATTAAAGTTTAGTAGTTCACAACCGACCTAATGTCTTTCCCGCCAAATATGTTCCTCCTCTTTATTCTCTATCTCAGAATGGCTTCATCATCTGAACCATCTGATAATCCAAGCCAAAATCATGCCTAATCTAAATTTTCACTAATTCTTGTCTACAGAATTCCTTGGAGTCTCTAAAAATCCAGTTCAACAGTTTATCCCCGCTGCTATTACTGTAGTTCAGGATTACATAAAATATTCTTATGTTATTTCAATTGTCTTCTAACCAGTTCTCCTATCTCTCTTTATGCTTCTCAACAATCAAGGAAAGTAGCAGTCTAACCTAGGGAAACACCTTCCTGAGGGCTCCCAGAGATAAATGATACCACTATCCTATTACAATGAACACTATGTACAATTCTTTGTCTATCGTGATACAAATTAACAGAAAAAATGTAGGTTATACAATATTTCTAAAGAATATAACAATGTATGTTATCAAAATAAAATTCATTGTCCAATTCTTAGACATATAGGGAATAATATCATTGAACTACTTTCTAGAGTAGAAACACAATTGTGTTTTGCCTCAAAAGACAAACTTTTCTTTTTCATGTCCCTGAAAGGCAAATATCTATTAAATGATGCCCTTATTTGTAAAACATCTATAACCTACATTAGAAATAAAGTTAACTATTAAAAATGTTTTAATTTTTACAATTTTTGTATTTATTTATATTTTCTTATTTGAGACTCAAAATAGTTTTCTTTGAAGGTTGTAGAGATATATTATTTTGATGTGGGGGGATGCTAGACAATGGGAGTATACTTCTTATTTACATTTTTAAAATGCACATCTTTGGTACTTTTGAATTTGTATTTATTAACTATTTGCCTATTTTTAAATCCTAAGGATGTACTGCATTTTTTGCAGCTATAAGAACAACTGTGTTTCTGAGTTTATACTTGTACATAAAAAGCATATACTACATTGCTGACAGAACTTTATTAAAGCAAATCTTTAAATTTGACTAAGTTAAAATTACTCATGTAATATAATTTTAAAAATTGCATTTAGTAGAATTCCCCAAGTAACAAATGACTCAATTTATTTAACAACATTAATTAAGTATTCAGATTATACATAGCTGAGGATATTTTTGAAAAGTCAGCTTGCATAATGATCAAAAATTGATGCTGGAGACTGGTTTAAAATGGTGTCGGCACAGTGGTCCTTGACTCAACCTCTCTAATTCTTTCCCTCATTCCTACAGAAACATAAAAGGACTCCAATGGTATGACCGTCAGACACTCAAACACTCAACTGATTTCTAGAATTCAGCAGAAATTTAAAATTACTATATGGCTGATAAAGCTGGGATGAGAAACAAGTATTGGCCAACCTATATATTTTGACTAAAACTAAAATAAAACCACTGAAAAGAGAAAAAAATGGAAACATGTTTTGTCTTTCCTGCTGTATTTCTTACCTAGCTTAGAACACCATGGTCCATAGTGACAGAGAAGCAAGCAGCTGGCCATTCAAGATATGGGAGCTGGACATTGAAGAACTCAGAATTCTGGGCCTTCTCTCTTCCATCACTACAACCGTCCCAAATCAATTCACAAACTACAACTCTGGGCAGGAAGTAGGAGGTGATAAGTGCCACATTACATGTGGAGAGGAAGGATTCCCATATAGAAATATAAAAGCAGGAGTTAGCATGGAAAATCTACTGGTAGATAGGCAATTTTGCAATTTTGTGGATTCTTTTCTTTCTGTTTAAAATCAAAGTATGAAAACAAGGATAGTTAAAGTAAATGTAGCATTTTAAAGCAGAGTCACAATGAATAAATGTTTGCTAGAATAAATGTGGGTTGGTGAAAGGTACAAAGTACTTGGCAGGACACAATTTCTTCCTCCTCACTGGAGTCTTGTTCTCATTCCCCACTTCATCCACCCTCCATGCAGGTCTAACAGATAGGGAGGTGGTTATATTGCTGCATTTCACTGAATAGAGTATTGTATAGTCATTAAAAAGAACAAGTTTCATGGCATATATCATTTGTTTTTAAATTTATAAAACATATAGATATAAAAAAATGCAACATGATACCAATTTTAATTGCTCTTAAATTTATGAAACATGAATATAAGTTCATGCAATTTTGTGATACATGAATACAAATGCATGTTATAGAAATATACCAATATATTAATAATTTATTCTGGGCAATAAAATAATGTCTAATTATTACTTTTTTATGTGTATGTTTTATAAATTTTCCACATTATTTGCATATTATACATAGGAAAAAGAATATTAAAGATAAAAAGAGCCTTAGAGAAGAATGGTCTTGCCTTCTTCTATAGAACTCAGAAAACTTGGTGACAGAGAGGAGAACTAATAAACCAAGGTCAAATGGATAATAGCTACAGAATCAGAATTAGAACGTTGAACTTTTATCATCTGTCTGTCGTTTTTCTACAATATAAAATAAATTTAATATGTACAAACATGTAGAAATAGATTTTCCTACAATTTCCATACAATCAAATGTACAGTAATAGCCTATTATGGGCAGGATCCTTGTTAACAAGTAGCTGACAAATCTTACTTGTAAATATTCTTTCCATTAACTACCTGCAAATAGTGCTAAAAAAAAATTTACCACTCAGTAGGCTAGTTATCATTTGTTTAATCCTATTAAGAAAAGAACTTAGGTAAAAACTTATGTGAGGATTTATTCTATGAACATAAGAATAAAATATCATAAAACTATTTTATCTTTAAAGTTCTCATTTATGTAACTTTTCTTATTATCATTGGTTAGACAGAGGTAAACATAATAGTTATTGAAAACTGCACAAAAAAAATTAGTTTGATATTTACATGTGTTTCACTTACTCGGATCTACAAATACACCAGTTCTCGTAACTAGCTAATCACTTTGTCAAACTACTAAAAGATATTTTAATGTGTTCTATTTATGCCTGGCCTCTGTCAAGTGTGTGAAATGTTGGACATACCTATTTTCTCATTAAGTATAGAAAGTACTATAGTTTAAATATAATCATTCGATGGCTGAAATCACATTAATCACACACACACACACACACACACACACACACATATATGTTTCTCTTTATAACTTGTTAAATTAAACCTGTATTTTTCCTTCATGCTTCTTTTTCCTGCTCCTAATCACAACAGAATTTTTTTTTTTTTCTCTCTGAAATAATTCTGGCAATTTCAGTGCAGCTTTGTGCAATATAATGTCAAGGGTCAAATGAACCCAAATCATAAACTAGGACGTAAAATACATAAATTACACTGTTTAGCAGATATTCAATATACTTATGATTATATCATTGTCTCATTTTTAAAGTGAATCAAAAGATGGATTCTGCCTTTCATAGACAAATTAGTGAAACACAGAGAAAGCTTGTGACAAAAGAACAACTGACAGCATCAAGTTTTCTCTCAAGTCTAGCCACACCTTATTCCAAGATACTTATCTTTTAATTTTGGTCTTTCTATGGTCCATCCTGAGAGACCAAGAAATAACTTATTACGATCTTCTTTTAAATACATGCAAAGGTAATCTAATGTCATGGCTTAAGTTATTTTTTTCTTATTGCTCAGCAGTGCTAAGTACTTCCATTCCCTTTTAAGTTTTGCCCAGTCAGAACTCTTCTGATTGCAAACTATAAGAATATTCCTCTGATTTCCAGTCTCAGAATGCTAGAAGTGACTATAGAAAATTTGAGAAGAGGTACTTCATTTGCAGATTAAAAACAAACAAACAAAAAAACTCAATGCCTAAACTAGTGAAGTATAAGCTAGTTAGTAGCATCAATCTGGAGTCTTTATGCATAGTCCAGAGAGATTGGTGTTGCTTTTTTAATTATTTCCTATAGCCAGTTTCAGCTCGTGTTCCTTGTAAGATCCGTGAGAGATAAAATAATCATACACATCTGTAATTCTCCAAAGTGCCTTGCAAAAAATTAGTGCTTAATAAATATTTGCAGAAGGATTGAATGAATAAGAAAATGAATAAATAAGGAAATGAATGTATAAAGTCATCCCTTTTCTACAGAAGGTACCTAACTACTTAACTCCTGGCCAATCTCCTATTACCCTAAAACAATATGTTTCTCAAATTTTAACATAGTCTCAGTTTAGTAAACTAATGGTAATCTTCTTCATTCCCCTTATTGCCAACATAAAATTCCAACATATTTTTAACATTTGTTAGACCAGGTAAAAATAGGATTGGAAGAAAAATATTTTGATTAAGCAGTATATGATCATAAATTGCTGCTACTGCAATCTAAATCAGGACCTAATTTAAAGAGACACATAAGAGAATGTGGAATAGTAAAACAAAAGTGATGAAATAAAAATGCAATTGTGTAAAAGTGTTAACCCAATGTTTTGGGGCAGTTTAAATAACTGAAAAGAATAAGTTTCTCATATAATGACAAAATAAATGTCCCTCCTAAAATCACAAGGAAACCATTGAATAAGTCGGGCAAAAAAAGACATAGTTTAGAGTCACAATTTAGCATTTTGCTAAAATAAGACAAATAAAATTCAAATTCAAAAGATGTTAATAGATTTAATGCAATCCCCATCAAAATCCCAATGGTATAGTTTAAAGAGAGAAAAAAAAAAAAATCATCAGATTTGTATGGAACCACAAAACACCCAAATAGCCAAAGCAATCCTAAGAAAAAAGAATAATGTTGGAGGTATCACACTCACTGACTTCAGTTTGTACTACAGGGCAACAATAATCAAAACAGTGCTGCATTGGCTGAAAAAGAGACACACAGACCAATAGAATCGAGAACCCAGAAATAAACCCTCATAAAAATGGACAGATACTTTTTGACAAAAAAGCCAAAAATATACAATGGAGAAAAGACAGCCTGTTCAATAAATGGTGCTGGGAGAAATGGAAAGCCACATGCAAAAGAATGAAACTAGACTGCTATCTGTCACCATGGAACCACAAAAGACCCACATTTTTTGGTATACGTCAACCTGGTATATGTCAACATATACCAAAATTAATTCAAAATGGATCAAAGACCTAAACATAAAACCTGGAACAATAAACTGCATAGAAGAAAACATAGGTACTAAACTTATGGACCTTAGGTTCAAAGAGCATTTTATGAATTTTACTCCAAAGGCAAGGGAAGTAAAAGCTACAATAAATGAATGGGACTATATCTAACTAAAAAGCTTCTGCAAAGCAAAAGAAACCATTGACAAAATAAAGAGGCAACCAACCAAATGGGAGATGATTTTTGCAAACAACACCTCCAATAAGGGGCTAATACCCAATACATATACATATATATATATATATATATATATATATATATATGACTCATACAAATCAACAACAACAAAAAACAAACAATCCAATTAAAAAATGGGTAGAGGACCTGAAGAGACATATCTCCAAAGAGGACATACAAATGGCAATAGACGTATGAAAAAATGTTCAACATCACTAATCATCAGAGAAATGAAAATAAAAACTACAATGACATATCACCTCACCCCAGTTAGAAAGGCCATCATCAACAAGACAAATAGTAACAAGTGTTAGAGAGGCGTGGAGAAAAAGGAACACTCATACACTGTTGGTGGGAATGCGGACTGGTGCAGCTCCTATGGGAGGCAGTGTGGAGGTTCCTCAAAAAATTAAGAATAGAATTACCATATGACCCAGCAATCCCCCTCCTGGAGATCTACTCAAAAAAACCTGAAAACATTTATCCATAAAGACATATGTGCTGCAATGTTCATTACAGCTTTATTTACAGTAGCCAAGACATGGAAACAACGAAAGTGTCCTTCGATAGATGAATGGATAAAGAAGTTGTGGTATATATACACAATGGAATACTATTCGGCGGTAAGAAAAGATGAAATAGTGCCATTTGCAACAACATGGATGGATCTTGACGTTATAATGCTAAGTGAAATAAGTTGGACAGAAAAAGTAGAGAACCATATGATTTCATTGATATGTGATATATAAAACTGAAAACAACAAAAGAACAAGACAAACAAATGAAGAAACAAAAACTCATAGACACAGACAATAGCTTAGTGATTATCAAACAATATGGGGCGAGGGGGGTGGTAGATGAGTGTAAAGGGAATCAAATATATGGTGATGGAAAGAGAACTGACCCTGGGTGGTGAACACACAATGTGATATATAGATGATGTATTACAGAATTGTACACCTGAAATCTATGTAACTTTACTGACAATTGTCACCCCAATGAACTTTAATTAAAAAAAATTAATAAATAAGACGTTAATATAATCAAGTGAAAGATATTCAGCATCATTAGCCATTAGATAAATGCAGGTTAAATCTATATGATTCCACTGCGTGCTTATTAGAATCTCTAAAATAAAACAATATTGACAACATCAAGTGCTGGAAATTATGTTAAGTAACTAATATTGTACGGACTCTCAAGAAAACAGTTTGACAATTTTCTAAAAATAAAATTAAACATGAATTTACCATATGATTTACTCAGCAATCACACTCTTGGATATTTATCACAGAAAAAAAAATTTATCAACACAAGAAAACCTGCACAAGGATGTTTATAGTAACATTATTTGTAATAATGTAATGTAATGTAATAATGGAAACAACCAAAGATTCTTCTGTGTATGAATGGATAAGTAACATGTGGTGCATCCCGACGTCGAAATACTATTCAGCAATACAAAGGAAGTTACTTTTGACATGTACAACAACATGAATGACTCTCAAAGGAATCGTGGTGAGTGAAAAATGCCAATCTCAAAGCTTATAATTATATAATATTTCACTTGTTTAGTATTCTTAAGGTAACAAACTATGGTGATGAGAGCAGATCAGTGGTTGCTAAAGGTTAGGGCTTGGGATGGGTGTGAACTCTGAAAGAGAAAAGTCATTACAGAGTTTCTCCGTGGTGATGGACATGTCCTTTGTCCTGATTTTCGCGATGGTTACACAGAACTATACACATGAAATTTCAAAGAACTATACACCAAAAAGTGTACATGTGAAATCTGAATAAGTTCTGCAGATGAGTTAACAGTATTGCACCAATATAAATTTTCTAGGTGTAATCATTGACTATGACCATGTAAGATGTAACCATTAGGAAAAGCAGGATTGAATTATTCATGGGAACTCCCATATTAGTTTCACAACTTTTGAGGAGTCAAAGTATTTGAAAATAAAAGTTTAAATATAGTAAAACAAAGTATACATTTTATTTTACCATTTGCCTAAAATAGATGAAAATTACTGTAAAATTCAACTTGGTTTTCTCCATTACCTTTATTTTCCAATTTGACTGTTACTATCTGAACATGTACCTCATAAAAAATATAAAACACTTTCAACACTGATATATATATATATATATATATATATATATATATATATATATATATATATATATATATATTCCATTTTCCTAGTTACGCCAAACCTCAATATTCTTTCTGGGAAGAAATGGGATTTAAAAAACAAAAACAGAATGGTGAGCAAAAACTAGATTTGTCAAATAGCCATCTTTGATTTCCTGCCCAATTAGTATTTTATCTGCAGGTTCTTCTTAGTCTACAGCTTGAAAAAAACACACATAGCTAACAGGACAGGATGGATAATGACAGAAATAAAGTCATTTCAGATGCAAAGACTAGAATTCCACCACCAAAATAAATAAAATATCGGGAGACAATTCTCCATTGGGTCTCTTACATTTCTGCCTATTTTCCAGCAAAAGAATTGGTCACTTCTGTTTTGTACTATATTTTTAAGGATGTTTGTATAGCAAACAACCTGAGAGGATAGAGATAGGTTCCCCCCTAGGGCAGAGGGCAGATCTGGTGCCTAACCAGTACTAATAAAGATAACGCTTCCCTCCAGGGCAAAGGTTAGGCAGGTTGCTAGTTGAAGTCTTAGGGATTGGTGCTTTCCTCAACTCAAAGTTGCTCAGCTGTGAGACTCACCTTCACTGTGTGCATATCACTCTCTTCAGTCTGCATCTACATTGCCAGGTTGGGACTTGGGACGAGGGGCACTGCTGTGAATGTCAAGCTCATGCTGTGTGCTGTCTGTGCTCTTCTCTGTCTCTGCCCTGGCAACAATGAAACTCCTATCTGTTAGCTACTTGGTTTGTGAATAGGATACAATGTCAGGAAGAGGTTTGAGGTTTACAGGGAATTATATAGACTTCTTTTGAAATTCCAGGATTCCTTCTGACAATTCCTGGGCATAATGTATCTTTCTGTACTCTATAAGGGTAACCTCAGACCAGCCTGAGTACAGCCTGTGGATGGCGGCCTGTCCAGAATGAATTTAGCGGATTAGAATTTAATTACCGTTACAGTTTATAAATATGCTTTTGTTCCTGTTTCACTTGACCTTTACCAAAGTTCTGGCTGGAGTAGAAGATTGGGGGTGAAGAAAAGGTGAAGTTATAGCTACGCCAGATTTTGTGGATGTGGAGGGAGAGCAAAAATCCAGTACTTGGAGGAGAGGTGACATTCGCCTATGGACGATATGGGGAAGAGAGGGGTATTAATGATCTTTCAAATCTGCCTCTGGAGTCTTTCTCCAGAATGTAAACATCCTGGTGCTATTCTGTATCTTTTTAATGATATTTGAAAAGGAGGGGACCCAATTTGAACATGCAGCTTTTGTTGCCTACTGTCCTGTAAGTAACAAAGGCCTTTATCATTGACCAAAGTCTGAAACCTTCTGCCAAGATCTAGGAATCTCTGGCAGGCAAACTTGTTGGCATGCAAATAGGGTGAAATCTCAGCTTATTTGCAGTTTTGACCAACAAAGTAACTAAATGGGCCTACTTTATAATCTGGATTTCCAAATTGGAAAGTATAAATTGGAAATACAGGAATAAGAACATAACACTGGGTTCTGAATGGCTTAAACACTGTTTTTATAAGTGGTTTATCATTGAAGCTCACAAAGGCATATGTAAGAATGTAACTGACATCCTGCCATGCATCCTCTTTGCTTCTAATTCTTGACATCTATGGTGGACAGTTAAACATGAGCTTTGATTTTCCATATATTGACAGTACCTCACCTTGAACAAACTAAATCTCGTTTAGTAGTCATATATAAGCTTGTAAAATAAATGTACCAGGGACAGCTCAACCAACAGAGGAAAGCAGTGGTCCATCCTCAGGTAGACAGTTCTGCGAAGCATTCCATATGCTTCCCAGAAAGTTCTAAGGACTCCCAAGCCCCAGTTCACCCCAGTTGCCTTAGTAACATGCCTCATAGAGATTTTTCCTTCTTTCTTAACTCTTCTTCATCCCTCACTATTGCTTCCTGAAATAGCCACCTAAACAGCTTACCTAAACACAAATACTTGTCCGAAGTTCTTCTTTTGAAAAGTACCTAATTTAAAAAAGGAAATAGCTCATTTCACAACAGATATGTTTAGGTTGCATATTTCTAATTTTTTTTTTCTGTTTAAGCAAATTCACATATTCTCGTGTAATTAAAGGTTCATATTACAAATGTAATTTGAATTGAATTTTACAAAATGAATATAAACCCCTAAACTTGGTAATAATACTATGTTGCATTGCAAGATGATTCTACTGATCGATGATCTTTTGGTTATATGATAATTCATGAATTGACATTGGCATGTATTAGAAAGATGCCTAATCAAAATCAAGATTACAACCCCTGGTTTGTCACCAATTCAAAAGTAATATATTCTGCAGAATTATATTATATCTTAGACCTATTTCATATTACATAGGTACTCAGGAGTATTCTTCAAAAGCATTCAAACTTTGATGTCACTTTGTTATTTTTATGGAAAATCTACACTAGACCTGATAAGAACAAAATAAGACCTACTCATAAACTACTGAATTCTATTCCAGTTGTTATGTGAGTTGGATGGCATTTACATGAACTATTCACAAACTATTGGATTCCATTCCAGTTGTCATGTGAATTGGATGACATTTACAGAACTCATATAATTAAGAGAATCAGTGAATGTTCTACAAGGAAGTAGAAGGTGGAGATGAAAATTAGAGCAGTGAAGCAAAATCTTATAGAGAAGTTAATGGTACCGTAATAATCTATTGAAGAGCTGGGGAGAAGAGTCCTGTGAAATTTTCTGTTTTTGTTTTGATTTTTTTTTTTTTTTTAAATTAATGTTGGGTGTGGGAATATAACTCAAATGTTATTGAGCTCTCTTTATGGTCATACAAAGTTGACTAATAGTGGTCAAGAAATCCTCTAATTTGTGTCTATATCCATCAGTGGTCATATTAGACAGGCTAAAGTGATGAGTAGTAAAAGCTAACTAACATGTACACATCATTCTCTAGATAACAAAGCACGTTTATATGAGTCACCATATTTAATTCTTATGGCTTCCTAATGAGGATAAATGAAACAGATAAAATTGTTCACATTTTACGACTGCTGCTTTTGAATGTCAGATAAGTGATTTTTCATATAGTTTCATAAAACAACCAGTAGGTTACAAAACTAGAACTCAACCCAAGGTTTTCTAACCCAAGTTCCAGGCTTTTCTCTGTAGTCATTATAATTATGCTTACTTGGGGGTTATGTTTCTTTCTCTGATAGTAACAGACAGAATTTGCTGAAATCCAGGTTTGGGAAAGTGACTTTAAATCCCCAATTGCCTCATTAGAGAGAAAATAAACTTTGGTATTTAGAGGATACAGAGTCACTATAAGAAGGATTAAGACAATTAGAAATATATTAGCAGCTGGTTCAGAATTCCTTTGCTGATTACTTTTATAATGTTTTCCTATTCAACTACTAAAAATATTTCCCATTATTTTCTTAGTTCTATTTGACCCACCATCTCAATGGCTCCGTTTTTTAATCACCACACTCCTGCTTCTAGTTTGCCACACTTTGTCTGATCTTCCCATTTCCCAAAAATCTACCTTCCCAATAACCTCAAATAATGATAGACAATGAAACATCATCATTCATTTTAAAAATCAAATTAAAAACACAGTCATTGTATAGTGAGATTATGCAATGAACAAGAATGCCTAGATAAAAATAGCCAGAGAGCTCTAATTTCTGGTACATTTCAGAAAAATCACAGTTTGTGAGCTACAGGAAACTTAGAAATCATCAGCCATGAATTATCCAAAGTTATCCAAATCCAGTGGAAGCCAACAAAGTCTTTTGACTTAAGTCAGCGTTCTTCCTAATATATGTGTATCATTTATACCTCCACATCACCAACTTCTTTGTTTTTCTTTCTTTGCTTTTTGATTCTTTTCTCTGTTAACTCTTCAGTGATGAAATAATAATAACATTAATTAAATACCCATGTTTATTATAAATATGACAGAAAGTTCACCAATCCCTATGAAATATCATGATTACAAACAGTATCAGCTAATAGTTTTTCATCTATCAGATATACATACATCAATCACAAAATTTATGATATCCAGAATTTCAAATTAATTATTCATTTATTATTATTCTGTTCATTTAGGAAGTATGTCATCATCTGATACTAATGTAATATGACATTGTTATTAATATTTTTAGTATAATTGAAGCATTAAAATATAAGAACATCATACTTTTAGTAAGTTATTTCCATTTAAATGGGTTTATAAAGGAAAAATAAGAAATTAAAGGCCCCATATAATTTGTAATTATATAAATAATCATGATCAAATTCTTACTTAAAAATGAAACCATTTTTCAGTTAGAAGCCTTAGTTAAATCAATGCTCACTTTAGCAAGGTTCTAATATATCTTTAAATGCTGAGCATACAATTATTATTATTTGTGTTTTCAGTTGAAGTCTTAAGTCATAGCAATTTCCAATAAAGAAAATCTCTTCTACACAAAATATGATCACAAGGTTTTTCAAATGATACGTTTCCTCTATCTACTTAGGTACTACCCCAGTTCAAATAACCATTACCTATCCTAAACTATTAAAGTCTTCCCTAAACTATGAAAATCTTCCTTACTAATCTTCCCACCCCCAAACACACACCATATTTTACAATAACACAGCTTTCTAGATTATAAATCTGGCCAACTGACACCTAGGCTTAAAATTTGCCAACTTGCTTTATAAGGCATTACAGCCCCAGGCTCTCTCTCCATATTCGTTTTGAGCCACTCTTCTTGCTTATTGCACTCCAACAACACTACCTTTTTCCCAGTTTCTCAAACATGTCCTTCTCTTTCCCTCCTCAAGGCAACAGTCTTGTTCTTTACAATGCCCCCATCCTCTCCACCCCCCACTCCCTCCTCCTGTTGCCTATCTACATTCCCACTTTCCTTTCCATAATTTTCTTGTCTTATCCTTTCGGTAACATCTTAAATGTCATCTCCTCGTTGAAATTTTCACTGACCAACTGACTTAACTAATGCATTCTCTGTCAGTCTTGACCATAATGCATTGCTTATATTCACATGGCACTTATCAAAATTTATATTTATGAGTGCACTGATGTATGAACATATCTATTGATTGCATCAGAGTAAAAGATAAATAGCACTCTTTGAGTAATTTGTTTTTTTAAGATGTACCAATTAAACTCATTTTGCTTTTTAACAAGTTTTAAAAATATTTTAGATAAAATATATTATTTTAGTGAAAAGGAATAACAGCAAATCCAAAAATTAAAATGTAATATCCATAAAACATGAAACCTACATACTTCAAAGGCACCTATACTATAGAAGTTCCTTCATTTCAAGTTGAAAATGAGTTGTACTTTACTTTGACTTTTTATTTCTCAAAATATTGATTTTTAAAATGTTTAATAACTTGAGACTTATAAAAAGTTATAATAATAATAGAATGATTCCCATAAATTGTTCACACAGAATCCACATTTATTATCATTTTACCATACTTGCTTTATCATTATATACACAACAAAATATATTTTTCTAAAAATATGGAAGATATGAAATGCTTCACAGATGTCATCCTTGTGCAGGATTCAGAGAAATATTTTTGTATTTTAGTATATGTGTGGCTGAACTGAGCACTTAGTGCTTTTAATTTTACTCAAATCTAGTGCCCATTATATTTTCCAAGTACTATGTTTATGTAAATTAACTAAAGAGGCACTAAAAGGTGCCCAGTTGTAACACATAATAACTAATAGCAATATTTTTTCCTTTCTTCTTTCCAAGAATGCTATTAAAATAGTTATCAAATAATATACAAAATAGGTATCAACTCACCAGAACAGACACTCGCTATATGTGACAAATATGGACATGTAAGTGTTAATTTACCTGCCTCATTTCTTACAATCTGTTTTTGTCAAGAGCTTTCATCATCATTTATTTGATGTCTCATATTAAAGAACTAAAATTACTAATATCTGTGGTAAATTATACTGAGTTTAGAAGCATTAATTCATTTTATTCTAATAATAATCTTTTTTAAAGTGTGTTTTTCCAGGATCTATCAGCTCCAAGTCAAATAATCTTTGATAGAAAAATTATGGGGAAAAAAAAAAAAAAAAGATTTTTTTAGTGACTAAAAAGTATTTTCTATTCAGTTAACAAATGGCTATGTTAGAATTCAAACCTAGGTCTGTTGAGTTCTGGAGCACATGCTTGAAACTATGATGAAAGTACCTGTAACTATAAGGTTCTAGATGATTCTCAACAACAGAAGAGAAAAGAATAGGAATAAAAACTGAGCTGTATTTGTATTTTATTAAACAAAAAAATAATAATGATTTTAAGAGAAAAACAATTGCTAAGAGAGAAATGATGGGAATTAGGATATATCAAGAAGTCTAATGTAGAAATTTCAAATGAAAAGTAACAAAGAATATTTCAGTGTATTTTATCTATAGAGTCAAGTGATATGGCATGCTTTCTTTAGGGTGGGCTTGTATATGTATCAACAATTGCCACTAAAAATAACTGTCTGATTCAGCATCCCTTTTACCAGGAGGTATCTGACAACTTGTATCTATTAGAAATGACAAGCATTAAAACAAGATTGCTCTCCATCTGCTAGAAAATAAAGCAGTGTTTTCTATTGTAACTATAATACATTCAGGGAGAAAATGAGTCAGTTACTTAGAGTAGTGAAATGCACTGGGCAACACAGTGAACTATTAAACAATCATAATCACTATTGAAATTTAAAATTCTGAACTACAAAATTATAGACAAAATTTTGCATTTCAGACTGTCAAAAAAGAAGAGGCCTTGAGAGAAGATAATTACAGTAAATAACAGTAATGATAATAATGATAATGTTTTGTTACAAAATAGCAACTTTATGTGTATACTCTTAATTTAACTAAATTTCTTCTGGTCAGAAGTTTATAACCAACCAGGAATTCTACAGCAAGGTTTTCTGGGTTCAAATTCTGACTTCATTAATTGGTAGCTGTGTGACATAAGTATTTTATTTCTCCTCACCTCATCTGATCTGTATAATGGATATAACAAATAATGCACATTGCATAGGCTTTTGTGAAGACTAAATGAATAATGCAAGCAAAGGGTTTACCAAGAGCATAGCAGATAGAATAAACACGGAATCTGGTAGTAATGATAACAGACATGCTTTTGTGACATTTACTGATAAACACCCTTAGTAGGGCAAAGTTGATTGGAAAAAAAAAAAACAATCAACTTGGAGTGTATGAAAGTAAAGAATAGGGAAAAAAAAATTGATTGCTAATTAATCTTGACGGTTTGGTGGGGTTGATTCCCATTTAAAATCATTGGTGGTTTCTGAAAACTCCACCAATGGCTTATATTGCAAAGTTTTCCAGGACAGCCACAAATAATTGAAGTGTTTGAGGAGAATTGCATTATCATTAATCCTGCATTGCACGGTGCAGTAGCATGCAGGGACAGATTTACAACGCCAATATCAACAAAATTATATGTTATGCAGTTGTTACGTAGTAAGGGAGAGGTTCTGTTCTTTTTATGGACAAAAGTTTGGGATTTCATCACTTTAATACATCAAAATTGAAAACAGGAAGCAGCAAGTGCAACACCAATCAGACTCATATGTGGAAGAGGAGACATGATTTGGGGACAGGTTGGCACAGAAAAATATACCATCACCACCTTTAAAAAAAAGAAAAAAGTATCAAGATCTGAACAGATAAAAATTGCTGCTACTCTGGCTAAATAAATTATTAGTATTATTATATTCATGATGGATTTTTGATTACCGATTACACAAACTGTCCATTTTAGAGTACCTATATACCGTTTGTGAAAATGTCTACATACTCCTATTCCTATCAAATATTACATAGCAAAACCTATTCCATGGCATGGGTTTAAATTGTTTTACTTTTTCAACATCTCCTGTTTTCTTATGAAGGGGTATGTGGACCACATAAACCCAACAATTTTGAAATGATAGAAATGACTGTGAGGCTCATGTAACTCATATAAGTCATTTCTAAGTAGGGAACTGCTTTTTGGGGGCAATCAAGCCACAAACCCTAGAAAATGACACCTAAAAAAATATTTCTCCCACATGGCTGAGTCAGTTAGTACTTACGTATGACTAAAACGTGACTCTCTCCTTACTCTGCTTTCTCTATTAACCATCTGATTTTTCTCGTACTGCTCATGTTGCCAGGTAGTTTCACACTGAGCTTGAACTGGGTGGAGAAAGTACAGTGATGGGTCCAGTGGCTCTCTCAGTTTCTAAAGCTATTTTCTTCTCAAACTCTGACTTGAATGGTGAGAAAACTTCAAGAAAATTACTTTCTACTCCACAAAAAACGTTAGTATTTACCCACATCTTTGTTCTCAGCCAGCAGGAGCTATTTTGTGTTAAAATTGAGAGAAAATACTCCTCTTGAAAATCAGCATATTAACAAGGACTGACTCTGCATGGGAAAATAGAGCCCATCATTATAATCACAGTAGAGATGCTAGGGGAAATTTCTTTCTTCTGTCTTTTAAAGTTATACGTTTAGGAAAACTACTCAAATTTGCTTTAATTGTACCCCAATGGCTTTGTAAGAGTTAATGATGCTTTCTAAAGGTGTTTCATTTCTATTTAGGGAGTAGCTGAGGCAAGGAGCAGGCCTGGGCTCACCCAGAATTCATAATTTAGTGGCATAACTTAGAAAGCATAGAAGAAGCTCATTTTTAGAATTTGATTGTAACTGAGAATGTGGAAGTCTTGGATGTCAGCACTAAAACAGAAAACATAAATTATTCTGAAATTAGTTATCTGTTTCCTGATTGATCCGCAATTATAATTATGATCACTCACAACAGAGTTGCTTTTCTCTTCCTTTAAAAAAAATGAATAGACTCTATTTTTAGAGCATTAGGTTTACAGAACATTAAGCAGATATAGAGTCACCATATACTGCCTTTCTTCCTCATTCACTTTTTTCCAAATTATTAACATCTTGTGTTAGTGTATTACACTTTTTACAATTAATCAAATAATATTGATGCATTATTATTAATTAAAGTCCATCGTTTACTTTCGGGTTCACCCTTTGTGTTGCGCAGTAAGTTACATGGGTTGTGGCCAATGAATAATGGCAAGCATTTACCATTACACTGTCATACAGAATAGTATCACTGTCCTAAAACTTATGTGTATTCCATCTACTAATCTCTTTACAGTCGCCTGCCCCAGGCTCTGGCAACCACTGATCTTTCCACTTTCTCTGTTTTATTTCCTTTTTTTTTTCTTTTTTCCCCACAATGTCACATAGTTTCTTCCTGTAAATTTTGAGCAACAAATACTGCATGTCATTTGTATTCATCTGCATGGAACTGATACATGTACAAACTTACAGGTACCCCATATTAAGGCGAAAAAATGCCTACATTTTATATTCCCAATTGCCATTTTCCTCAGGGCTGAGTATCCAGTCTTCTGGATAAATGCTAGCATACTGCAAAACCCATCTACTTCACCTTAAAACTCCCCTGCTTAAAGCTGACTCATTGTAGGTATAGTACAGTGTGAGTATAGTGTAGATAAGAGTTCAGGGTGTGTGTGGGGTGAGTTTAAATTCTGATTGCAACAGTTAACTGGCTCTTTGATGATGTGCAAGTAATTTACCTCTGTAAACCTTATTTGTAAAAGAAGATAATAATAGAAGGTTACTGTGAAGGCTAAATTGATCCATGCAAAGGAAGTGCTTAGAACAATGGTTGGCTCAAGTAAAACTTCAGTAACATTTTATTGATATTAATCTCTTTCTTTCTCTGTTGCTGGCTCGCTAAGAAAATAGGCCCTTTTAGAATTACAAATTCACATTCTGAAGTAGCACAAAGCATAAGGAAAACAAGATAGATAATGCAAAACCAGTTAGTTGAGTCTACTTCTCCATATACAAGAGTAAAATAGTTTAGTCCTTAGCAAATGATGACAGAGTGACTTGAGGTTCTGGGGTACTTGAGATCATATATGACAACAAGTTCAATCAAATCACCTCCATCATGGAGTTCAGAGAGCACGGATGAGCTCACTATGTGACGTGCTGACCATCATTCAAGCAGGACAATGGAGTAGAGCAGGAGTCTCCATAAAGTATCGTGTTATAATTTGTTTCAGTCGGCTTACATATGCTTCTACAATATGAACCATCAGGATATTATTATGACAAATATATAATGTCCGTTCCAATTCAAACCTTTTAATAAGGCTACCTCCCAGAAAATTCTACAGCTCAGACATAATTAAGGAAAAAAAAAAAAAAAATATATATATATGTATATATATATATATATATATATATATATATACATATATATAATTGCAAGTGTTTAAGGCAAGAACATTGATCCTTTAAATTTATTTATAATATAGCTGAATAAAATAGATATTCCTATTCCATTTTTAAAAAAATGAGGTTTGGGTTTTAGTTATTATAAAACATAGTTTTATGAGCTATTGTCACTATTATTCATCCTAATATAATTCATTTTAATCAAATATAGTTAAACTACCATTTAAATCATGCAATATTAAGTCACCTGATAAATAGAACCTGGTACATAAAATATTTTTATGAAAAATTTAATTTTTAAAAGACCAGGCATAGTTTAAAATATATATATATTTCTTTTATTAGGCAACCACAAACTTACGTATTAGTCAGCTTATCGTATTCAGGTAGTTTTGTTTGAATAATAGGAACATATACAGATCCAAAGAGTAAGAGGATCTAAAGAACGCAGTTTCCAGCATCTGGTCCTATTTCTTAACTAGAAATTTCATTATCTTCAATCATCTAAATATATGTCTGTCTTATTTAGTGGGAGGTCACAAAAGATCCCGAAAGTATCTTTCTCTATGGAATAAATTGTGCATTACTCTTTAAATTTACCATGCTTCAAGATGAAAAAACAAGACAGGTAGCCACACTGTTTCAATAATTGCCTGTTGAGGTGAACCTCACCTTCGCTTGTGCTATTGGTGCAGTATTCATGGCCATGTTTGTCATCAACATCATCATTATCACCTCCATTACCATCCTTATCTAGTATTTGCAGGGCTTTGACATACAACCTTTAAATATCCACGATAAAATAATATGATTTTGTTCTCAAGTAGTTTGAATTCCCCAGCAAATATTCTCATAACATCAAATTTATGCATCTCTCTTTCATTGTGATTGAAACACGCTTTGCTTTTTCCACTTTTTTTTTTTTTTGTGGTTGTTGTTTGTTCGTTTGTTTTCTTAAGAGAATCATGATAATATTCAGACAGCCATCATTCCCCACACCCCTGTCATCACCAAAGCCAACATGACTTAGGGAAGTTGAACCTACTTCCAGATCTTGGGGTGGAGTCTGATTAATACAAATCCGAACAGCACATGGTATTCTCCCACTGATTGATACTGCTCCTGGTATGAGAAAACAACCTTATTTAGCCCATTCTGACTGAAGTAATTAAGTTAGAGTCCATATTTAGGGGCCAGGTTTCTTTCTTTTTCCTGCTCGGTGAGACTAAGTAAGCAATTTTTCTCAGTTAATGCTTGCAACCCCTTATGACCATGGTGGAAAGGAATTAGGATGAAGCTATGCAAGGCAAAACTGATATGGAAGGGTCATGGCTGTCTGACAATATCACTGAGGTATTAATTCAACCAAGCCTGGAACCAACCAAGCTTGCTCCTCTTTGGCCTTCCTCTTAAGTGAGAAAATAAATTAATTTATCATTGAAGCCAGTTGGAATTCGGATTTTTGTTAGTGTCAAAAGAATTCTAAAATATATCGGCTATATTATTATACTATTTCAACTGACTTCTCTTTCTCTTCTATCTCTAGTGTTACCCCAACCAATAATCCATTTTGTCCTCCACTCTCAGATTGAATTCTGCAAACATTACAGTTATTCAGAGAATGCTCTAAAACAAACAAACAAAAAGATAAATAACCTTGTGTGTGTTAAAATCCAAGACACCCAGTCTGTAAATCAAGACGTTCTATGAATAGAAGTGAGATAGTAAGAAGCACAAATAGAAGAAAAATTATCATCCTGATGTCTAAAAGTGGTGTTGAAAATAAAATTTCCTCATGGTGTTTCTAGTCCTTTCTGAGAAGAGAGTCTTTAAGTTCTAAGAATCTGGAACCACTTATTTAAAGAAATTGCCCCAATGTGGAGATGCCTGTTATTTCAGTCATTGGTCAGGTATAATCTACTTTTTTATCTGATTATATATTTGCCAGGCAAACCTTTAATAGATGAATTGGATTTCTGAATGTCTCAAGAAGAAAGATGAATCTAATGAAAATGACGCATTCAAGATAAAATGATACACTTAAATTCTGAGTATTCAGGGGATTATAAAAAACTTTGGGAAAAGATAAATTCACCCAATTTAAAATATATTTTTGAAACAAAGGCTTTGGCATGCTAACCTGTTCTAATTTTAATTTGTTGATAACCAAAATTAAAATAATAATAATAATAATAATAATAATAATAATAATAATGCAATCAGATAGTAGTTACAGTGGCAGAGACAGTCATCTGTCAACCGGAAACTCATAGCCATCCCTTTCCAAAGTGTATAGTGGTTGATTACTTCCCAGCTAGAAAACATATTTTCTAGGCCTCTGTCTCCAGATGTGACCAAGTGACTAGATAGAATGCAACCTAAATGATGTATGTCATTGTTCAGCTAAAGTTTTAAAAAAGCGGACATCTCTTTCTTCTCTCTGGGCAAAAATCAGAGGATTTTGAGTCCCCAAAGGATATAGGAATCACAAGAGGAAAAGAGCTTCTATCTTTGTATCATCATGTAGAGAAAAGCTGGCTGATAACTAGGAACACATGCATTAGATTCTAACAAAAACAAACAAGTTTCTATTGTACTATCTACTGAAATTTATGGCAGTGAGTGTTACTATGGCAAATTTCGAAGTTGGTAGCACAAGTACAGGACTACATTAATAAAAACCTAGAAATATAACATTGGCTTAATGGTAAGATGGAAACAGCAGGATATCTATTGTTCAGCACTTAAAATATTCAAAATTAAAAGTGTTTGATGAAAATGTCATTTGCTATATCTTGGAAAAGTATGTTGAAAGAAAAAAAACACAAGTGCTTATTGAGCTTGTGGATTTAAGAAAAATTGAAAAGTATAATATTAGTAATTGTGTTTGTTCCTACATGCTTATTTTGGCAAGATATTACCCCCCCCCCCATAAATTAATTAAATAAATAAATAAATAAATAAATAAATAAATAAATAAATAAAGTAGATTAGAATTGGCTGGGTGATAGCTAAAAGTGAAAGGGAATAGAATGAGTCCACAACTGGTGGTTCCCAGTATTGGAAAAGCCAATTGCTTCTCGGACTTGAACAGTAAGAAAGAAAAAATTATTGAAAATGGCTTTGAGCAACAAAAGTCAATTAAGACTTTTTGATTAGACAGAGGAATTTTGCCTTTAGACAAAAGGTGTTTGCACTAAATTACTGTTTCCAAGTCCTCAAAGAACACTAATAGAGTAAAAGAGAAAACTGAGAGAGTGAGGTAGAAATAAATAAATTGGGTTTGATAACTATTTCTAAAATATAACTTTGACTGTTGTTATTGTAATATTGAGTTAATGGGAAGCAAAGAAATCTATCAATTTTCAAGGGAATTCATAACCACAAAGACCTCAACTTAGCTTACAAAATCCTTTGTCTCTTTAAACCTTAAAACAATGTGAAAGGAGCAAGTAACAGTCTGAAACATATAGAGACTTCTATAAGTCAATCAACGAGGATATTCCACATTGTCAATTTCAGATGTAGTATTGAGGAGAACAGACTAGAAAGAACTTCCCAGTGAAAGCATAGGTAAAGGGACAACAATGGAAAATGGAAAACAGTGCAAGGAAAAGAAACATCTAGATAAGCGACTTCCAAACCACCATGGTAGAAGGTCTTCACTCTACTTGCCTGGAAGGTTTTCTTTTTTTGTTTTTTTTTTAGGTTTTTAGGTTTTCATTAAAATATAGCTAATGTACAATATTGCATTAGTTTCAGGTGTACACCATAGTTATTCCACATTTATATACCTAAAGATATGATCACCATAAGTCCATCAACCATCTGACACCACAGTATGCTATCACAATATTATTGATAATAGTCCCCATGCAGTATATTATATCTTCAGGACTTATTTGTTTTATACCTGGAAATTTGACACTCTATTCACCTGCAACCTTACCCAACTTTTTAATTTTTCAATTACAGTTATGTTTTCTTCTAGGTTACAAGGTTAGTGACCTTACATTTACAACTTTAATCTACTTTCAGTGAATTTTTATGAGTAGTATAAGACATGAGTCCAATTTCATTCTTTTATATGTGAATATCCAATTACCCCAGCACAAATTATTGAAGAGAATATCTTTTCTCCATTGATTATTCTTGGCTTCTTTGACAAATATTAGTGGACTTTATATGCTTGCGTTTATGTCCGGGCTCTCAATTCTGTTCCATTGGCCTATTTGTCTGTTTTTGTGCCAGTACTATCCTGTTTTAATTAATACAGCTTTATAGTATAGCATGAAATTGGAAAGTGTGATGCCTCCTTCCTAAGCACAATTTTTACAAGTGCTTACAAAGACAACCATCTAACTAAAACTGAAAGAAGACCAAACACCTCAATATTTGTATTTTCCCTTTGAAAAATTTAAAAATAAATCTTTAGTAAAAACACACTTGATATTGGAAAACATCCACTTTGAACATAAAGCAAGGACAGATTCTTCCAAGTCAAACCAGTTAAAATCTGGCTCAAGGGAAAATAGAAATTTTGGTTCAATATCCTGCAAGGCTCAGCAGTGAAGCAGAGTGAAATATAAATCGGTGTAAAATATGACTGTTGTTTTTTGCTTCTCTCTCTCTCTCTTTTTTTTTTTTTTTTTTTTTTTTTTTGCTTGTTTGGTTTTGTTTAATATGATTATATGGCCTATTGTAAAATCCTAAATTTATGTTCACGTGTGAAAGAGTGATAAAGAATAAGGGGAATGATGTCAAGTACTTATTTTATTATTTTTACCTTTTGTCTTTTCCTCTGTAGTGTTCACAAAGCAATGCTTTCTCAGTTTTCAAAAATAACAGTTTGGGTCTGATCCATTATTTACCTCAGAAATTTCAAATACATTACTGATTAGCATTTAGTTTGTTGTTTAGAATGTGTTTTTCTTGTAAACTGTGATAACCATATTTTCTGATTTTAATATTTGATATTTGACATATAATTCTAATATACTCCAAGCTCTATGGGAGTATGGATCATACCATTATCATGATGTCCTGGTCAAACCTGTGTGATACTGGAAAGTTGCCCATATATTTCCAAAAAATGTACCAGTCATATCTACTTCCTATTTTAATAGATCTGTATGAAAAAAATCAAAATAATTTTAAACTAATTGAAAATATAAATCATTCTTTTCCAGCTATGGCACAGATTCTTCCAGTATACAAGCTATTCTCTGGCAGTAAGTAAGAAAAAGCTTTCATGCTACTTGAGAATCATTTTGTAATGGAAACAATAATTTACCTAATATTACCCCAGTGGCTTAGAAATACTCATGTAGCTTCCAAAAGTGTTGGAGAATCTGATAGAATAAAAGTTCCTGCCAGTTTCTTAAACAATGTCTTTAAAGATTTAAAAAAGGGATACTAGCAATGCTATCCAGAGTGCCCCATCCAAGCGTCCTCTCAGTATTGTAGAAAATGTTACAGAAAACCAACCAACCAAACAAACAAACTGTAACTTGCCTTGGAAAGAGGTAAATAAAATATTCCGTAGAGTGAGTTTTAATGATTTAGGCTAAATGGAAATGATGGTGTTCTCCTAGAAGAGGGAATTAAACATTGCAACAAAGTATTTACCCAAATTCTAAATAGATTTAGCTAAGTGAAAAGAGACTGATTGGTGCATGGAAAGAAAAATAAAAGACCAAGGAATGCACATGAGAATGGACTATCCTACAAGAATGGAGGTGACCATGTGCCTTATTTCTGATCAAGAAGACATGAGGAAATGTCTAGTGTGTGAGCTATTCTACACCCAAGAAACAATACTGTTTTTTAACTAAATTCCATATTTCTATACAGGATCTCTGGAATGTCAGGATTCTTCTTATGAACACAGAGGAATTAGCCTGAAAAGATTACATTAAAGTTAGCATCTCAGAACAAAGAAGTGAAAGGAACCCATGATTTTAATAATTTTGTTGAGCCAATAAAATAACCTACCCAGATTTTTAAGTGAAATCATAAATTACTTTACAATTTAAGATACATAGTTGTTTTTCTGTTATTTTATCTGAGTGGACAGGATTAACCAGAGTGATAATTCTGAGAAGACATTTCTTTTAAAATAAGTGGTTGGAAGATTGGGAAGACATTAGATATAATTCTAAAATTGAATTGTGAACTCAGTAATTTAGAGAACAGCTTAGCAAATATTAAAACAATTATAGAGTGAAAAAGAGACAGAACAACAAAGAGAGCAAATCAAGATATTGAATATTTTGCATTGTTTTGAGTTTATGAATGCTATGAGTCAAGAACAAAGTGGCAGTTGAAATAGTTTGGGTTGTTTCCAATGTGGCTGAACTGAACATAAACCACTCCAAGTTGCTCTTCCATATCCCCACTAATTACAATATAATGGAAAAATTATTTGTAACTGAAAGAGACAGTAATTAAAGATAATGCCATACACAAATTTCCACATGCAAAAAGCTAAGAGGAATTTGGAAAGAGGTTGAACCTAGACAAAATTAATTAATGAGAATAATTTGAATCATATATAAGATAGCTACTATAGATTCATACTCTTGAGTGAGCCTTTAAACTATTAACTTCAGTAAAAATAGTGCCGATCATGAAACACATACTTGCATATCTCCGTTGTCTCATCTATTCACGTCAGCAACTCCTAAAAGGAACTTTAGATTGAAAAATGTCAGGTAGTGACTCTTCCGATGTGCTTAGTAAACTGGCCTAAGATAAGTAGATGCCCATTGTTTAGGTAATTCTCTATGAACCCAAGTGCCATCCAAGATGTTAGACTCACCAAGAGAAGGTAGTAGTAGTGTAAAATAGGAAATAAGCATAGATATACTTAGATAGATTATAGAGAGATAAAAATAAATATATTTAAGTTCAAATGATAGCCACTTGAGTTTCTCACTACAGGTAAGAAAACACATTAGAAATTTGTTTTTTTTTAAATAATTCTTTCTCATTTATTTATAAGACTAGAGATGTTATCATTGTACTGCATTAATCACTCATTGAGTGTAAGGAGAATGGACAACTTGGGACTCTCTTTCGGATAGTTGAATGCAGAAGTCATTCCACCTAAGTACTACTACTACGTGTAGGACTGAGATTATTTAAAATATATGCTAATAACCCAAAATATACATTTAGCAGTTTATTTGTTCAGCCTTTTGTTGTTGGTTTTAAGAAACTTTAAGTTCAAGATGCCTAAGAAGGAAATTATAGCAGGAGAATGATTATTGGAGCTATTAAAATGTCTCTGTTTCTCTCTGAGATTTCTTCTAATGAAGAAGAATATGTGGGAGCATTTGAGATCTTGCTCCGTGTCATATGCATATGTTGTCAGTTTAGCTCAAATAAACTTTTATAAAAATTCTCTACAGTTTGCACATTCCTGATAGGGACATTTGCTTGGTGCAGTATGGCAGGATTCTGAAGAAGACTACCTAGGACCAGCCTGTGGACCCGGACCTGGTGCTACGTACAAACAAGGGTCCATTGTGCCCAACCGGCTCCTCACTTCATATCCGGTGAACTTCAGCAAGTTTTTCTCAGAACTCTGGGTCTCTTTGCTTCAAGTAGCAGGCCATAGATTTGTTTGAGCTGTTCTTAGAAAATCCTCAAGGTGGCTAAGGGTTGAGATAACTGAGGGAAAGGAAGAAAAATGCGTTCTGCTTTAAATTTGCACTTTTAATTGGATTGATTACTGAGAGTCTAAACAAAATCTTTTCTAGTGAAATGAGAGACTGAACTTTTCTTAGCTCTGGAAGAAAGAAAACAAAAAAATCTTGCTTCCCCAACCTGAATAGCCAATGGGGTGATGATGGTTGTTTAGAACCCCAAATCTGGAGTGGGAGAGATGGGTCCACTGTAGCAACTGTAGTAACATAGCCAATACCACAGAAACCAACAGGAACCCCAAGGAGGACAGGGCACCCTGGAATAGGTGCACCCTAAAAAGGGGGCCTGTCCTTAGAAAGCATTACAGATCTGGTGACGTCTGGAAATTTCTTGCTGGCCTTTGCTCAGATATTCTTAGTTGACTAAGAATCTTTGTGTATTTGCCTGAAGAAACATTTCCTCTAGGGTGTAAAGCAGTCCTGTAGAGCTATCCATCACATATGGTTCATCTGGAGACATGCACCTAACCGATGGTTTTCCCTAGAAGTTTGTTCAGATTCTACAGATCTCAAAATTAACATAGGAAATTGTTCCTCTAAAGCCAATAAGCCCCATGACAGCCAAAATCATATTATTACTAAGATGTCCAAAATAGGGATACTTTCATACTTCTCAATTCGTCTTTTGTGTGCATAATTAGAAAGAGCTATGTATAAAATTAGGCAGAATGGATGGAAAGCATATTTAATTGGTCTCTCCAAGTTTCAAAAAAAAAAAAAGGATTTAGATAAATAGATGTCAACCTATGATGTCATTTAGGCGTCAATCCAATTCTTTGAGGTATTCAAAATGGCTGTCCTTATTTTAACAAAGAGAAAGTCATTTGGAACTTGACTTGTCAAGGAAAGATATAAATTGTAAATGCCTCCAGACCAAGATTTGGATCCAATTGTTCTTTTATAAACGAGTAAGTTTTTCTCACTGCTAAATGGTCTCTACTTGTGTCTGTCTATGTGTGTCTATATATGCATGTTGTAAATGTGAGATAATGTTCTACCTCTGGATGATATTATTAAAATGAATTTAAAGGCAAGCTCTTATAAGGATTGGGTATTCTAAAATTCTCGAAAATATAGAAACTAACTAAAATGTTTTTCAGTTTATGTGATCTAGGACTCATCCTTAGTACTGTGTTTCCCCAAAAATAAGACCTAGCCAGACAATCAGCTCTAATGCGTCTTTTGGAGAGAAAATGAATATAAGACCAGGTCTTATTTTACTATAAGACCTGGTCTTATATAATGTAATGTAATGTAATATACTATAATAATATAATATAATATAATATAATATAATATAATATAATATAATATAATATAATATAAAAGAACCAGGTCTCACATAATATAATACAATAGAAGACCCAGTCTTATTTTACTATAAGACTGGGTATTATATAATATAATAGAAGACCGGGTCTTATATTAATTTTTCATCCAAAAGCTGCATTAGAGCTGACTATCCAGCTAGATCTTACTTTTGTGGAAACAGGGTAAATGAAAGCTAGCTTAAGTTTACTGGTTTAAGTAAAACAGACATGTCTTTATTTTGCCTGGGTTTTACAAAAAATAAGTCCATGTTAATAATGGACTTTGACATCTATGAAAAATATCTCTGGATGCTGTAAATTGTACAAGCTACAAAATATTAATTGCTTACTTAGTTTTCATTAGAATTTGAGGTTTTAGGGGTTAAAATCTCAATACATGTAGGAATAACTTTGCATTGTTCCAGAAGGGCCCTGGAACACTCCAAAATATATATATTTTTTAATATTAAATTGCATGGAAATTATTATAAAATAAGTGATGTAAAAGTTCTAGGGTGTGTTGTATGCATAAACAATGCTCTAAATTAGACAAATTGTCAGGACTATGGGAAACCCAAGACAGCTGCTTTGTTCTTCCCTGCACCCTGGCTCCCCACTTTTCATTGTTTGCATTCCTTCATCCATCACAGTGCATTTAAATTGGATTTAGGTGATGGAATTTATAAGAAGACATTATTGACAGGAGACATCTTACACTATTGCCAAGGTTTGATAGCGTCACTTCAAGAAAATGTGAAGTTGGTAATAGCTTCCTTTCACACCAAGCTCACAGGAGACAAAGACTTTAAAGATCATTGATCGTCACCTGGAGATTTTGTTTATTGTAAAGGACATCATATAAAAAACACTCTCCAACTCCATTAGAAGGGATATTATCAAGTGCCTAACCATGAATGCACATTTACCACTAAGAACATCTAAGAGGACAAGAAGCCATAAACATTAGAGGTAGACAGCTCTCCCAAGATTGATGAGATCTGTATACCTATGGATTGATGGTGAACTCAGAATACGTTTTGTTTGGTTGTCTTTACCTGTCTGTGACTGATATTAGTCATCATAACAGTTATACTTGTATTGGGGTTTTGCTATATAGTCCAACTATTTATGACTACCGAACATGTATAACTATGAATACTCTTTTCATGTCTTATGTAAATGTTATACTAGGTGTCAAATACAGAAAAATGAGACAAAAGGCAAAACTTGGATCATGACAGTTTACAGGATAGAGATGATCCAGAGCATTTTTGGTTGCAATGAAAGCCAGAAGAGCTGGCTGCTTTCCATTTACCTACCCTTCCCTTTTTTGGGAAAAATTTGACCTCAACTCAGATCCTGTTGTTATGGCATTGCCCCATCCCCAGTAGTCAACAAGATGCCTTTGATACGGAGACTTCCTAAGAATGAGCCTTCCTAGGGCTGTGAAACCACACTGTCCAATCAAAAGGTTGCTTGTTAATACAGGCTTCGGATTGATTTATGACCAAAAAAGGGGAACTGTGGATGAAAAAAAAAAGTCTGTGGGGAGGATTCTATGGAAAGTAACCTCACAATGTGATCTAATCATAAATTTCTAACTGGGCAGGTCCTGGTGGGTAGTCACACCCCAGGCCTATAACTTCATTATTAAAAGGTTTCTCTTTGTCTTAAGTAAGCCTTGTCCATTGTTTCTGTTCATTTAGGTTAACACACCTTTGAAATAAACAGTAATCATACTCAAGAGAGCACATAGTCTTGTTAACTATCATGTAATCCAATTCCCACCTTCATGTAATCTTTCTTACCTCACCTTAATATCACATACATAAAAGAAGCTGCAAAACTGTTATTCTCAGGAGCATTTGAGATCTTGCTCCTCAGAACATGTTGTCAGCTTGGCTCAAATAAACTCTTATAAAAATTCAAAAAAGAAAGAAGAATATGCAAGAAGATTTTGAGGGAGATTACATTTACATTGACTACAAGAAACATATCTCTTTTTGAACAGTGGGGAGATGTATCTGATTGTAGAAACTTGTCATATGGCTATACTGAAGTGGTGAGGGAGGGTAGGAGATTATCTATCTATCTATCTATCTATCTATCTATCTATCTATCCATCATATTTCTACTGATAGATAGGTAGATAGACAGACAGACAGACAGACAGACAGACAGACAGACAGATAGATACATTATTTCTGGGTGTCTGTGTAAAGGGTAGTTCTTACTTAAAAAGTCAGGACTCACAATTTATAACATATCAAAGTGTGAAAATGAATTTCAAGTGATTTAGCGATAGTCATGAATTGCAGATGAACATATGAGCCTTCAAGACTGACACTTCTATGAGGAGAAAAAAAAGTACACAGGGGTATGTCTTCACATGATTCTTAATGTTCAAACCCATAACAACTACGGAACCATCTCAATCGTCAAAGCAATAGGTAGTGGTTAACTGTGGGGGTGCAACCTGAAGGTTTTATTTGCCCACAGTGTAGTCTGAGGGAATTTTGTAGCCAAAGGTCTACAACAATTCTTGTGTCCTATTGCAAGTGAATAATGAATACAGGCTCTAACTTGGAAAGTGGACTGGCTCCAGGAACCACATAACTGAAGTGAAAAACCTGATATTTACTTGAAGGATCTTCTTGTTACAAAATCCCTTTCATGGGCACAGGCAAACTTACTTCATTGTCTAGCTTCCCACATGCACACAGCATCTCAGATTAGAATTTTATTAGTCAGCCCTGTTCCCTGATGAGTATTAACTTTGATTCAATCTTTATCTCCTCTGCCATGATTAGTTTTACCAACAGTGGGGATCCAGGTGGGTGAGGGGAAAGGGTTTATTAACCCTTATATAAATACTGTCAATTACTCCTGTGTGAATTCAATTTCTGAGACTTGAGCTTTACTCCTCTGCCTTCTGGCAGATGGCCTACTCTTGTAGAGAATATAGGAAGGACTCTTTCCCCTCAATACTGACAGGGCATCACATATTCACAAATAAATCCTGCAGGTCACTGCCATTCACTCTTTATAAGTCAAAAGTCTACCCTCCACACAAAACCAGTATATACTGTACTTGGAAACTATTCAATTTCTGCTGTTGAACATGCCATGGGAGATTTCCCTATCTCCCTTAATATAGCCATCTCATATAAGTCTATGAGTTTGGGTTCTATATATGGTACTTCAAGTACCCCAAAACATATGTTTCCCAAATTTTCAATTGCAACTTCAGTACTATCACTAAAACAGTTCTTAAATGTTATAATTTTTTAAAAAATAATTATAATGCTTAGGATTAATTGATCCCTCTTTTTCAATATTGTTGCAACAATTCATGGTAAAATGAATTCTTGTCTCAAGTTTAGTGTGATGATTTTAAGAGGAAGCTTAGGACCATGCTTTAGAAACAAAAATGTGAACTAGCTCCACTCCAACCTTCATTAGACCCCAAATACTGCATGGTTTATTATTGAAATAATGTTGTCTTCAAAAATACAGGTTAACTAGAAAGGTAACTATGAAAGGAATGTATTCCTTTTTTTATCTTTTGAAATATCTTGAAGGTAATCCAAACCCATCTTACACAAAATGAGTTATTAAAAGAATGTTTCCTCTGATACTTTTCCTATATCACAGTTACTCTGTACTTTAGCTTCCAACTTCCTATATGTAGTTCATCTTTGTTCCCCAGCTATACAACGTTTTTTCATAATAGTATCATAATTCTTGACATAGCAATAGTTATTTCTGAGGCAACATGGAAAAGAGAACGTCACATACTCTACAACTCAGAAGTGTTAAAATGCTTTACACGTTTTACTTAATTTAATCCTCACAACAGCACTTTACGGTAGTATTATCATTATTCATATTTTTAAGATGGGAAAGTAAGGAACAAAGAGGCATCCAGCATCACACAGCTAGTAACTGGTAGAGCCAAAATTTGATCTCAGAGAGAGGGACTCCAGCATCAAGCTCTTAACCATTAAACAAGCAGAGCCCTAATAACTGCTTCTAGAAACGCTATTATTGATGTTGGATATCTATGCTACCTTCCAATCTATCAAACATTTTTTGAAAATTTCTTCAAGGAACCATTGGAAGAAAATAATTGCTAAAATTTTAAAGGAAGAAGAAAATCTCAAGAAACATCTCAAAAGAAAACAGTCTGAATTCACGAGTCAATATAAACATATCGAAAAGCAACAGAATGAACAAACAAGGTTTATAAGTAATCTCTTTCTGCCAGATTTGGATTGGAGTCTTGTGCAAGTCATATTCAGAGTCCAGAGAAAATCAGTAATTTATATTCAACCCATGAAGAACAATAGTAGCAACACTTTAATTTAATAGAGATAACGTGTTAATACTATAATAGCCCTTAGATAAAAAGGGAAGATGAGGTTGAGAAAGTGAAGTTAAAAGTATAAACAAGAAAATATATATTTTCCAATGCAACATTTGGGGAGGTAAGAAAAAGCTCCCTGTATTTCCATATCTGTTAAGGTCAAGTTCTAAGTGTCAGGTTAGATTTTAATACATTCTGGTATTTCCCAACTGAAGTTATAAGAGACAAATAAAAAGATATATCATCCTATACAATTAGGGAAACGTAGGACTATCCCACTGTTCGTACATTTCCCCTTTAGCAGGTGATGCAGCTGCTATAGTCATGTCCTAGGCTCAACTATTCAAATTACTCTCCAGCCCAACAGTTTAAGTTAAAGGAAAAACTTATGTTTACTTCTATAGATAGTATCACATTAATTCTAGCCAAATTTCTGCTATTAAGGAAAAAGTAGAATAAAGTTGAAAGTGTTCTGCTACAAAGAGGCTTTCTACAATTCTACAAAAAACTTCTGGAGAGACAGCAAACTGAAACAAAATTTTTCAAAGAACTTATGATGATAAATGATACATGGCAAAGTTATATTTACACAGTTACTAGGCCCAAAGGATAGAATAAATGCAGACAATGTCGGGGTTTTCTACTCCTAATTCCTTTGACAACAATGACAAAATATGGTTCTTTCATGTAATGACAGGGAGAAATAGGAAACTTGAGAACATAAAATATGGTGCAGCTCAGAAAGGGAGATGGTGTTCACATATATATTTCAGATTGGCAGTTCTATTTGAGAAGGGTCTCAGGATCTTTGTTTTTCAAGAGTGGGAAAGAACAAAAATGGTAGAATGAGGAGAGAAACAGAATAGCTTCACCTTTTAACATTTTTGACAGGCAAGATTGTCTAAAGGCTAATCTGAAATTCAGTTAGCACATGCAGGGAAAACCATGCAAGCAAATATACTTTCTAAACAGAATGCAAAAAGAATGTTATTTGCACATTTGTACATTTCCATTTTTTTCTTACTACCCTTATCCAACAACCCACACAAATAAGATTAAATACAGCTTCTTTTACTAATGTCTTTTGAAGCATCACTGCAGTCAGATTGAGTCAAGTAACCATCTGCTGCAAGTACAAATAGAGCTACATTCAAGAATTATATTATACAGCCTTCCTTGCAAAGTTCTTACGTGCAAGCTGTTCTTGTCAAAATCAGAACCATTGTGATGATGCATCTTAATATTCAATCAGACTTTAAGTAAAGAGTGACAAAAGTCCACATATGGATGACAGCTGTTTCTTCAGTAAATATTTCCCCATTTATTGAATGGAGGCTTATGGCAGTTTAAGATATGTTCCATCAAACATTTCAGCCTGAATTCTCTGGGAATGATTAAAACAATAACAAGGATAAAATTCCACTTTTCAAATTACATCTGGAAAAACAACAGCTCCTCCAATTAAAGTTGTACACTGTGCCATTAATTTGAGAGTATCCAGTATTAAGAGCATCCTTTACTACTGACTGATGAAAGAACTGAATTTATAGGACTCTATACATTTTTTGTCCTTCCCTCTCTAATAATAGCATAACCTTTATAAAATTAAAGCAAAATTTCTATATTGATTTTTTAACCAAATGAACAAAGTTGATGGGGATTTAAACATTTATGCCTAATTTTGATAAACTGTATAATATTAAGAAAGATTAATGAGACTTTAGCTATAAGAAGCTCAGATAAGACCTTTCAAGCAAGAAAGTGACTTGTAAAATTCAATAGTTAAAAAAAAAGGAAGATAAATTTTGGTGAAGAATTAAGTAACTCCATAATAATTGAGTGTTCACATATCAGTCGCTAGAGGAAAAGAAAAAAAACCAAACTGGTCGAACTAACAAGGTGATCTTATGGCTTTTGCAGTACTCTTGAACACGCATTATGTCTCTTTTATAAATCCTAAATGTTGTGTTAGATGTGAGTCTGTTAGTAGTATATATTTCAAGTAGCATTTTTTTAAGTTTGCTAACTACAAGGTCCACTGCTAAGTAACTTAAAATCTTCTGTTTTTAGCCTAAAACTGTTGTGAGGCTCTTCTTTGGTGACTCCAAAGCAATTCATGAGAAGGTGGCAGGTTATTTGTGTTTTAGGATAGGCCTGCAATATTGATGTGTTAAGGATTGCTGTTTCTCAGCTTCTGCATGGTAAATTACACCCTTTTTTTCCTTCCTGCAAGGCAGTTGTTAAAATTCTAAAAAAAAAAAAAAAAAAAAAAAAAAGAGAGCTTGTAGTCTTATATTCCACAGCTCTCATCAGACTCTGCTCATTTTTTCAGATATAACACTGTAAAAGAGAATACCTTACCCTGCTGTTGGATCAACTGCTATTGCCTTAGGATTATGAAGCTCCAGATCAATCAGGGTGACACATACAGACCCGTTGTAATTACAAACAAAGATCCGGTCACTGACATGGTCCACAAAATAGAGATTTCTGGTGAGCCAATCAATCGCCATGTGTTGCACATCTGAAAAACATGCACAAACACACAATTGTTGAATCACAGGTACACATAGAGTATCATAGGCCAGAGTACATAAGTTTGCCCAAACTTTCACAGAGGATATTTCAAAAGTATAGGTAATTTTACGATAAAAAAACTGCAAAAACAATTGGTTGATATGCCACGATAAGTGATAAATTATTCTGTAAAATAATAACTACTTCTTGATACCTTTCTTCTCGCCATCTAAGGAATGAGGATAACCAAGACAATGGACAAAGAGTTTTTAAATATTAAAATATAGACATTTACAATTAAATATTTCTCCTAGTTTTTTGCATATGCCCCAAATAGTTCATTCAACCCAGTGGACATAACTGATGCAACAGCACAGCTAAACTCTTTAGTAGTAAGAGAAATACAATTTTTTTTCTGAACTTAAGGTAAATCTTTATTTTCAGATCCCCTTCTGTTACAAATAGGAAGGGTGAAGAAGGTAGAAAAAGATATCTACAAGGATCCCTTTGTTTACAAAATATATCCAAAAATTGGAAATAAAGCAAAAGGGGAGGGGAGGCATTATAAACAGGCCTGATCAAAGATTAATTCTCTGGAAAATAATATCCAATAGTATCCAATAGTACTTTCTGCAATGATGGAAACATTGTCTACCCATGCTGTCCAATAAAGTAGCCACTATACATGTGTCTCGTGAGCATTTAAATTGTGGCTAACATGACTGGGAAACTGAATCTGCATTGTATTTCATTTTAATTAATTCAAATTTAAATTGTAAAAAATGTAGGTAGCTATTGGCTACTATGGATAGTGTCGCTCTAGAGGAATATGTGTTTGACTTAATATTTTCAATTTGTTCAGACCTATATATTGTGAAATTTCATTCTAATTTGTAGATATTTATCTAGTAGAAAGGATAATCCCAAAGGTTATGGTTTTTTCCCCATACCATTAACCGTTTTTATACCTAACCTACAAATCATATTTAAACACTCTTTGTCTTTAAAATGCCTATACATATCCAATTCCACTAATTCACCTAGATCAGCAAGGCTGGGCTGGTTACCTCAATACTGCCATAAATAACTACATTTCTGGTCCTATTCATTCCTAACTTTTATGACAGTCACATTTTTAACTATGGAAATTATACTTTGATACTTCCTTGTTTGGTTTTACTATGGATCTATGATTCATTGAGCAATAAGTCATTCACTCTGCAATCTGAAGCAAAACATTCTTCCTAGCCTATACTTCAAACTACTTCCTTAGTAACATGCTGCTTCAGTGAATGATATTCTTTCAACAGAAAGACTAATAGAGATGCATGTGCCATCATTACCATCATAATGGTATACTGTCAAAGCAAAATAGAGAAAGTAGCAACCTTGTGGGAATTTCTATCATGCCTCAGAAGCACAAGGAGAAAGTGGACATTGCATTAATTGAATACACATTTTCAAGCTATCAATTATAGTTCCATTCTAAATTACAGCCTGTATGGAAGCATAAACATTTAAACATTCCGCAAACAACATGAAGCTTTTTTTCAACCAGTTCAGTGACCAGGATTTAAAAAAAAAAAAAAAAAAAATTGAACTCTCTCTCTGCCTCCAGAACTCTGTAAATATACCTCTTTTATATTATTCTTTTTGTATTATTATATCAGAGCACAGACCAGATTGTTTCAAATGTCATTTTAAATACCTTGGATTCAGACAAAATATGTGCCAGAGTCCATTCAATGACCCATCTCTTACATGAGGCATGCAGTTGGTTTACTCTATGCAATTGTAATTACAGACAAAAGAGCTATTTGACAGCATTCATACCTTCTTTCAACTCTAAATCATTGCAGAAAGAGTGTCTGCTACTGAAACAATAGGCATTGTTAACAGCCATTAGAGTTTGAAGCAACAAGTTTTCACTTAAAAAATCTAATAATTAGCCAAACATTTAGAAAGCGTGGGAATTGTTTTTGTTTCTTTTTCTTATATTTGAAGTTTCTTCCTGATTTTAATGCAATTTTTATTAAGATTGGACAACTGAGGCAATTAGACAAAGAGTTCAAGTAACCAAGCTGCTAGATAGATAGATAGATAGATAGATAGATAGATAGATAGATGATAGATAGATAGATAGATAGATAGATAGATAGATAGATAGATAGATAATAAAGTAAATAAATCTAACTAATATGATTTGAACATTTTAGGAAATTAGTAGATAACAGATTCAGTATTTCATTTTTATTTTGCTGATATATAACACAGTTCACAGGAAATTGCTGAAGATAACTAATATTTTTATGGCATTACATTACAAAATAATCTGTAAATTTTTAGTAAGACCTTTATTACTTTAGTGTTACTAGAACAAATTTTAAATATTTTCTTGTTATTATTTTCTCTAGTCAGCTTTTATTAATTCTTCAACCAAAATTCACTTGGATTTCATCCTTACTGGTCCTTTGAAATGGCTCTTATGGTCCTTCAGAATTTATTAATGGCCAAAAACAAAGGTTACTTTTCTGCTCATATCTACAAAACAATCTAAATATTAATATTGGTAAAATTTTAAATAAAAAAATAAGCATTTTGAAACTTAATATGTATTCTATTAATGTAAGTAACAACAGTTTCTAAAACCCAATATTTGTTAAGCCTAACAACTGAAAGCTGTACCCAGCGGAAATTAATGGAAAATGTCAGGGGATAGTAAAAACAACAAAAAAGACAAATACTTTTGATAATAATTTAATAAAATGTTACATCAACATTTTCTTCATATCATTAAACAAGTAATTATCAGAGTTGGTGAAAGTAGAACTTAAACATTTTAATTCATTAAAATGTGTGTGTACTTAGTGCTATAGACTGAATTGTTTCCCTCAAAATTCATATGTTGAAATCCTAGCCCCCAATACCTCAGAATGTGACTGTACTTGGAGATGAAGTCTTTAAAGAGATGATTAAATTTAAAAAAGGCCATTGGGGAGGGCCCTAATCCAACCTAATGGGTGGACCTTATCAAAAGAGGTGATCAGGCCATACTGAGAGAGACCAGGGATGGCTGTGCACAGAACAAAGGCGATCTACAAACCAAGCAGAGCTAGTTAATTCTCCTAGGAGATATTCTTTTGTTTAATTTACAATTTAATATTGATTAGGTCCCAATCTCTATGAGTTTAGATATTAATTTGTGTATTAATAAATTGCAAATAATTTTTGTCCAGTGGAGATGAAAATGACTTCCATCAGATGGTAAAAATAACCCCAGTTTATTGTCCACTATGACATTAGCTAGTTTTATATCTAACTTTACAATCTTAAGTTAGCATATTTTTCTTTCATTTGTTGTAAATTCTTCAGTCTCTTCTGTAGTCCTTTGAGCCAAATTTACCATCTTGCTGGTTCTCTCATTAATGAGCTAAATGACTCATTAACATATGTCTACTACATATTTGTATGAGTCATGTTTCTAACCTTTAAAAATTATACATTAACACAATTTAGTAATTGATTTCTTCTTTAATTAGTTGCTATGTGATCAACCAGCCAGAGATAGCAAATTTAAATGAATAAAGGATTAGAAAGTATCGTAAATAGGTAAAGTTTGTCAGGAGGGATTATGACAAACCTAGATGACAACCTGAAAGTATACAACTACCTAAAAAGTCACACTCAAACTCAGTTGATTGTTTTAGTATCAAAATGCTTCATTATTTCAAAGACCACCAAAATACAGATTTCTAGATTTCATTTGAAGTCTTACATTTTTTATTATGGCAAACTACTTTTTTGTTTAATTATAAAGTATTTTGGGTATCAAACAAAACCTGTGTGCAGGCAAACTGGATCAAAAGCCACTAATGTGATGACACCAAAGCAAAGCAAACACTGTATAACATTTAGTTTAGCTCAAACTTCTACATAAAAGTACGTTTTTGTGAAAGTTGTTAATATCTATTAGAGCCATTGTTCATACATTAAACAAACATAATATCAGTTTACAAAGTGGTCAGATATTAAATCAGACAAACATTAAGAATCCAGAACAGTGATATGAAGTTAGGTATTCCACAGATACTAGTTGCCTCCCGGAATGAACTAAAGGACTGCCCTTTACTGTATGGATTTATGACTGCTTATAATATGTACAATTATGTACTAAAGAATAGTATGGCACCAGATAAAATAACAAAGTTAATTTATGATAAGAAAGACAATTAGTTGTGATAATTTTAAATACCCCCACACATTTTTTGATACTCCTCCTTTCAAAAGGTGGATCTTAATTCTCCTCTCTTTGAATGTGGGGTGTACTTTATGACTTCCTTGTACTGAATAAAATATGGTAAAATTGACACAGTGTGATTTCCAAAGATAAGACATATAAGGCATTATATAACTTAATTTCCTTTCTCTCTCTCTCTCTCTCTCTCTCTCTCTCTCTCTCTCTCTCTCTCTCTCTCTCTCTCTCTCCCTTTGGGGGTGCAGTAAACACAATTAACATTACTTTATTTACAAGTGGACTTTCAAAAGAAGAACAGATAAACACTTTTGATCAATCTGTAGTGTTTAACGGAAAGTCTCTGAGGACAGTTTCCAGAAGGGAATTTAGATGTCTGTTTATAATTTTAAAAAGATCATTCTGACTTCTATGTGGATCAAAGGGGTAAGTCTGAAAGCAGGTGAGGAGTTAGGAACCATGAGAGATATGGTGGCTACAAAGAGTATCAAAACAATGGTGAGGTTACATGGCATATACTCACCATATTTCCTTTGCCAATATTAAATATATAATATTGAAAGGAATGCATTTAAATTATATTCTAGTTTGGATAAAAGAGCCAAGAATGATTGAAATTCTGAACACATCACAGCAAATCAGAAACATTCTAAATATAGATGGTTTCTATCCATATGCCTATTCTTGTCTATCATGGATATTTTAACGTAACAGTTTTATTTCCGCTCAAATATTGTCCCTCAAACTGTGAGGTCACCTTCACTGAAGAGTTATAGTGCTTCTAATGTAAATACAGAGAACGACAGGTAAAAATTAAATTTAAAAAACAGTAGGATTTTAAAGAAATGATTCTATCTCCTTCAGTTTATGTGTCTCTTGGTTTCAGTGGGAAATTAACATTTAGATTTCAGACTATATTTCTTTGTTAGAGCATTTGAAAATGCTCTAACTGAATGATAAGATGATGCAATTCTATTTATGTTTATATGTCACCATAATCTTTACAAGAAGGATATACTCACTTTATCCTTAGATGAATTAAATAAAGTGAATTGAGAAAGCAAAGGCTCTGTCCTCTTGGTATAATAATTAAAATAGTATTATAGAAATTCAATTTAGGTGTACTGTAGGCAGGAACATCCTTATAGGAACAGAACCTGTGGTACATTATGGAGTCCTTCCCTTTTCCTTTAACGAAAAATTGCCTCTTCCTAGGTACCAATTTTGTTTTTTAAACACATGTAACATAGTCAGAATGAACATTACGGTCAGTTCATTATACAAATAGTCACAAAATTCTACATACAACCCATTGATGTCTTTGTGAAAAAAGACAATGAAGGTGGGTCTGACATGAGCTGATGGGCCAATATCAGGGATTCATGTGGAAAGGGGATGTTCCTATATTTTTTGTTAGGGGGAAGGGGCATGAGATGACTGAGTTTCCGAATCTTTCTTCCACCTCAAAGTTCCACTGTTTCTCAATTTCTACTCGAGGCCAAGCTACAAGCGAATCTTAGTATTTCCTATGGTAGATGCATTTAGAAAACATGCCAGGGTTAGTCTCTCTCTACAGCAAAAATAGTTTACACAAAGATGTCTTTTTTCCCATTGGGCAAAACATTACATTATTTTTTTTGACCCATAACACAAATGGATTAATTCTTAATTCCATGTTTATCCCCTCCACGTCACCCCATATTTAATATATCAGGGAACCATAAGACCTTTCCCTGAAACTACACACTCTTCCCATCTCTGCTATTACTCTCCTTGGTCAAGACATATTTTTCTCTCCCTGATGGCTGCAATTGCTTCCTAACTGGTCTCTCTCTTCCCTTCTAGATCCACTGTTACAATCTTCACAGAGCCCCTAGAGTGATCATTGTAAAACACAAATTGTATCATGACACCACAGAAGAAAACAGTACTTTTTATAGTCTGAGATATATGTTACAGTTGATTGTTAGTAAAGAAAAAGTCTTAATGAACTGACAGACTCCAGGAATTTACAATGCAGCACAAATGTTTCCAATGTACATCATCAGTATTTTTATAAATATCTAACTTTGCTGCGATTTGGCTCAATTTTAAGTCAAATGAAGTATTTCTTTTTTTAACATTTTGCTATGAATACCACCCAGTGAATGAGGTATCATTGGCTTCCAACTTCCTGTTGTGTTATTGTTTTCTCCATAAACTTTTAATAAACAACAGCCTTTATTCTAAATCTTGAGTCTGTATTCTTATTTTCCAAAGCACCACTCCTCATTAAAATTTCCAATGACTTCCCACCACACTTAGCATAAAATCCAAAGTCTTTAACATCACATGCAAGGCTTCTAAACCTCCTTTTAACCTCATCTCTCTCTCTCATTCTACTCTAGTCACACTGGCCTCCTTATTTTTTTCTTCAATCTGCAAAGAAAGCTCCCACATTAGGACATCTGTACTTAATCTTCAAGACAAAAGAGTATCTAATTATGCATAAGTTGTGCTCTCGTTTCATTCAGATATCCCTTCAAATGTCAGTTTCTCAGAAAGGCCTCTCTTGACAAGTCAACATTAACTACCCCCAAAAAATCTCATACAGTGATGCATCCCCACCATTCAATATCAATATCCCAATCTTATTTTCTTTTTATCATTCGTAACTTATTATGATTTCCTACTTATTAGTCACTACTCCCCACACTACGAAAACTCCATAAGAGCAGGGATTCTGTATGTGTAATTTACTGCTATAGTCCCAAAGCCTAGAATTGTGTTTAGTCCATGGTTAAATGCCAAGTAAATATTGCCAAATCAATACTGCTGTCCTATTCACAATAGCCTTTGTTCAAAAATCTCCTGCCTAAAATATCTGCTCTCACCTCTACCTCAGTCAGTGTAAGAGTCATATGGAGTCACAGCTCCTTTTGCTCTTTAATCAGCTGCGATATTTTCCTTGATTTTACCTTGTCCTCAGATTTGGCAAGTCACTGTTCTTTGCCCAGGAAAACTGTATATAAGAAGGATCTATATTACTTAATGTTGACGAGCAATTTTATGAAAACACAAATAGGCAGATAGCAATTTCACAAATGAGTATCGAGGGTAACAATAGTGTGAGGGGCGATGGTACCATATAACAGTGTGTTATATGGTATAAATAATAACAACTGGTGAGCCTGAGTGAATAAGTAGGAATAATAAATCAAAGATCAGAAGAAAGTAGGGACAAAATACCACCACATCTACTTTTGCATTCAAACTGCCACACCTTGACTTATACAGCCTTATTGCTCCCGATTCTCTAGAGTCCTTCTTTCTTGTCTATCCCTACCAAGAACCGTTTTCTGACTCTCAGGGCCATGTAATTCTGTGGCCCTTGTTCCTATCCTGTAAGTAAGAACCTACGGTCACCTAGGCCATGGTTTGTCTCTGAGACTACTAGTTACTTTGACTTGCACATAGTAAATTACTTCAGATTCACTATTGACAAAAGTCTTCAAAAACACAGACTTCTGATTAATTGTTTATAATTGTTATTGCATATTTATATTATATATTATAAAATTATATATAATTTATATATAATTGCTATATTGTTATTATTGATCATTTATTTTTCATCCTGGTTATATCTCGTAACCTACCCAAGATATAGACCCAGAATCTGAAGTGCAACAAATAAAAAATTATTTGTTTACCCTAGGTATTATTTCCAATGTATAATAAATGAAGAAGAAAGCATACTGATGTATTTTTAGTGGACTGATTCTGTAAATAACGTGAGGTTCGGTTGGATTAATGATATCAGTTTCATTGGATGAAGTAAATACAATTTCAACTAAGAAACCCAGTGACTAGATATTTGTTCGATACTTCCATAGAAATGTTCACTATTGGCAAATGTTTTAGAAATTAAACTTACTCTACTGTTAGGATTAATTACATAACGATAATGAAATAGCAGAAGTTCTTCAGAGACATAAACAAACAAATCAATAAATGCCTTTTAAATGTTTTCTTTCTTTTTTCTTTTTGGTCAAGTCCAACAGTCAAAACCAATCAACAAATTATTAGTTTAATTTGTTTGACATGGGTGGAGATTATTTCTAGCAGTTACACTGAAGCATACTGAAAAGTATTAGGGAATCTCTAAATTGAGAAATGACACAAGAAATCCAGATTTAGTCAAGCCCTGCCGTGACAAGTTTACAATCTTCTATCTCAGACATTTCATTCTAAAGTTAGTCTAAGACCTGTGTAAATGGAGACAGGGTGTTATTATTCTGGGGATTTGCCCAATGGCAATCTAGATGGATAAGTTAGGAAGTAAATGCACTTCTATTTTTACAATGAAGGAGAATATCTTAGTTTGGGTTGCTAATGGTAAAACAAATATCCTTAGCTGGCTGCCTTAATAAACAAATATTTATTTCCCAAATTTCTGGAGACTGAGAAGTTCAAGATCAAGAGCCTGTGTCCAGTGAAGGCTCTCTTCATGATTCAGACAGATACATTCTTTCTGTATCCTCACATGGGAGAAAGACAGAGAGAGAAAGAGAGAGAGAGAGAGAGAGAGAGAGAGAGAGAGAGAGAGAGAGAGAGAGAGATCCCTGGTCACCTTGCTTTTCATAAGTGAATGGATGCCTTATGTTGGGGCTCTACTTTCATGAACTTATATAAACCTAATTACGTCTCAATGACCCTACCTCCAAATAACCACACACTAGGGATTAGGGCTTCAACATATGAATTTTGGTGGTACAAAAATATTTAGTTCATAGCATTCAGAATTATAGAATACTCAATCACATTGAAATCCATAAACAATAAATAACTGATAATAGCAAATTCTGTAATATTTCATATTTATAAGAATTTAAGAGATATACATAAGGCATATACATTACATAATACCTCAATGGACATCTTAAGTACAATTTTGGATTTAAAAAATACCCATTTTTAACATTTTGATTTCATATGCTAATACCTCTTGATCTCTGAACAAGCCAAAATATCATTATTAATCTTAATGTTGTTAAAGTTCCAACAAAAAGTTCTAAGAAAGTTAAGTGTTTGGTGTATATCTGGCTAGAATCATTTTTATTACATCTTAACTGTATATAATCTGTATATAATGATGCTCAGAAATAAACCAGGTGCTACATTCAATATGAACTTCCAAAAATAAATTGATGGTCTGTATAATACAAGGAGAAAAAGTTGGAATATGCAAATGACTGAGCTTGAGGTTATCAAAATAATTACCTTGATTGTCCATGTGATTTTGTATGAATATTATCCCATGACGAAGGATGGACAACATTAATTGAGAGTCTCAAAATAATAGCTCAGGCTAATCACACAGAATGGGATGGAACACTGAGATGATTATTTGCATAATTCACACATTTGGGGTATTTTGCCTCAATTATCTGTACTTTAGGAACAAACATCTTTTTTGTACAAATTATCTAACTAACTGCTATAATTTCCAATGCATTTTATGTGAGTAATTGCAATCATAATGCACTCTTTTAAGTTCAAAATTTTTGTGGTGATACCCATGGAGAGTTTTAATTTACTCAGTCATATTCTTCTTACAAATCAAATTCTCAAAGCTCTAAGACAGAGTAAAACATACATGTGATACAGAGGAAAAATTAAAGGAAAGCTTTATTTCACTTTCAAATGTATTTTTTTAAAATTTAACTGAAAGTAGTTCCTGTTAAGAACTTCAGAGACAAGTAAATATTTCTCTTTATCTCTCTTTGATATAACAAAAGGTAAACACTAAAAAGATCATTTATTTTAAAAAAAATTGCATGTCTATGTCAGTAGAATTCAATGATGCCATCTTTCTTTCTGTCAGGTATGATCCCCACTTCCTCTCTTTTTATAGCCATGAAGGAAGATGAAATACTTGAAGAGTTCCTAAAATCACTTGAAAGGCGAAAAAACAATAGATTGGGCCTAATAGGGCATCTTGGAAAAAATATGGGAGTTTTTTCTGGAATAAATTAATGATCCCAAGGAAAAATATGAAATTGTGGGAATCACACTGTGACATACTATCAATAAAAATAATGTAAGGAGTTGAAACACACACACACACACACACACACACACACACACACACACACACATTGGGGAGACACTTCAGAAGGAAAAATATATATTTTTTAATTCCTAAAGAAGAACAAAAAATAGTCATACTTGGTTCCTATACTGGTTTTACTGCACTCATAAGTAACTAGGGTTAAAAAAGCAAAAGAATTTCTACTAAGAAAAAAATTGACATTAACTATTTCTAGATCTTTAAAATACACACACACGTACTGGATACTCTAGATTGGTTCTATCAATCTCATTTTACTTTTTGTCCATTTGAAGCGATTTAGAAGCTAAAACTATCTTTTCCACAGAAAATTGAGGCTGAGGTTTGGGTGCTAATTGACGTGCCCTCAGAAATTTGGAAGCAGAAGTAAGAGTGAGGCCATCTTCTTGCCTGTTTCAAATCTTTTGACAGGCAAGGGCAATAGTTGAAAAGCAAAACATTTGTTAGGAGTACTGTTTTAGTTTCCATTATCCAGTTTCCTAAGTAACGAGAAATAGTGTGGGTACAGCACAGCGGCTGTGGCTCTGTCACAAGCTTTCCTAATTCCTGAATTGCCGCTGTGGATGTCCAATCTCCAGTTACTGGGGTATTCAGAAGCACTAGTGGGTTCTTGATTCTAGCATAGTTCTAGTAAAGACTACAGAGATAGTAGCTCCTAAAGTTCATTGTCATTTTGGATATCATTTCCAAAGGCACAGCTTAGAATTCTCTCCTGTATCTGTCCCAACAATTGAGAGTATTCTGTATTAAAGCACTTCCTGATTTAAATAGTGAGTTTTGTGTTCTCTGCATACAGCCTGGACTGATAGACTCTGTCAGGCACAATGAGTCTTCTATAAGGGAGATTTTTTTTAACTACCTCTTATAACTCCAAACAAATTATCAATATATGTTTAAACAGTACAAACAACTAAACTAAGTCTTAAGGTCAAGTGATCTATTTCACATGGATAATACATTTTTCTTACTGCTTCAAATGATCTGATCTGTTCTATCAAGCCACAAGTAAAACTATGAATGTTTTTTATTGCTGTCATTACTGTTATTTCCAGTATGCAAAATAGTATCTCCACCAACAATCAAAATGTAAAATACAAGCTTCTTTGGTTATATAATTATTTATTATTATTATTATTATTATTATTATTATTGTCTTGTGAGTGTTTTGAAATTAACAAAACTCTAGCACATTTTGGGGACATGTTTTAAAACATGAATTTGTTGGAAAGTTAATCTCATTGTTGATTAGTAGTACATAAGTCTTTCTCTACCATTCAGGTTTAGAAATATAGATAGCAAAACTACCTGCTGTTTTTTAGTGAAACTGAACTGAATAATTATACTTTACATATATGTATACATCGTCCTTAATAATACTTTGAAACAGAGAGATTAATATTCTCTAGATTAATTCTCACATTAAAACAACAAAAGTTGTTAAAAGACCTGATATGACTTTAAGTAAATGTCATTAAGATGATAAAGACTTACAGAATATTTTAAGCACAGATCTAATCATTAGATTTTCAATTTCAGGAATTCTATTTGAGTTGTTCATCAAAGGATTATCAGGCTTTGGGAAATTATTTCATGCTTTCCAGGCTCCCAGGAAACTAATAAATAAATCAGAATATCAATTTTTAAATTTATGTCTACTGTTAGGATGTTCCAGTGACACAATTACTAACAGACACCATCCCAACATATTCCTTCCCAGAATTATGATATCTGAGAAACCAAATCTGAAAGCTATTTGAAAAGCACAGGATCAAATCAAAGGAAATTTCATAGACCTGAGATTTAGGCCTTCTAAATTTCTCAGATACTTAGAAAATGATCAGAGTTACACTATAGAATTCTACCTTTTTGATGATTAGAATACCTGTGAATGTATCCTGAACACAATATGTATATGTCTGGTGTGTGTGCGTGTGCGTGTGTGTGTATACACACACGCGCACGCATACACACACACATACACATATATATAAATTTAGACCCGTTATTCACAGACATTTAAACAAAATCCTTCACAATCTATATCACTATCTCATCATTTGACATTGCTCTTTTACCACCAAGAGGTTCTGTCACTGTACTTTCATCTAACTCATGGAAAAGTTCTTACAACTAAATCAGAAATTGCTTGATACTGGATATATGTCTAAGTTCTTGAATACACTCTTTGCTATCATCCTCAATCAGAAATCATTTTTCAGGTTAAGCCCTTTGCTGGAATAAATTGTACATGTGTCTAAACCTTTACTGTATATCTAATTCCTCTAAATTCCAGTTTTAAAACAGTCTCTGGTTTTATCACTGCAGTCTCAGGGCATGCGGTATGTGGATCCTATAACCCTCTATGTTCAGACTAAAAATAGTTGGGTGCTTAGGAAGAAATAGCTATAAAAATGTTTTACAGTAAATCTGTATATTCCCTTGTACATAGAGCATTTATGGGTTTAACCAGAGACTGGAAAAAAAAAAGAAAAAGAAAAGAAGTATGGGAGTATCCAATCTGAGTAATTCTGCTTAAGGCCTTTAAAACAATGTTTCTCAAAATGGATAACATAAAACCCTAGATATCCGGGATGTTAATACATATTAGACATATATGCACAGTCATACCACATCCTTAGAAATAAGTACCCACAGAAACATACTCAGACACACACACAAAAATATCAATGAAGTGTTCAGTACTCAAACAAATTAAGGAAATCATGTGCTAAAGAAAGTGAAATAAGTATTTTACTCAAGGACTTTTCATAATCTTTAACTAATGCTAATGTACATATAAATATCCTATAAGGTGATATAGCATGTAAAATTTCCTAAACTCATTTGACCACAAAATTATTTTTCAACAAACATCTTGCAAAACTGGTGTCCCAAGGAACATATTTTGAGAAATAGTATTAGCAGAGGATTAACTGTTGTGAGTGATTAGGTGTTGAGGAAAATAAAAAAGGAGTTAATAAAAGGAAGAAACAAATATTCCCTTCAGATACATACAAACACAGGCACACTACAAATAAAAAGAAGAGCAAACTCAAGGGAATGGAAGGGGGTAAATATTTAGACCTGGTTGGAATCCCAGCAATTATGTGAACATGTTCTTTCATTTTAAATTGATTTGTATAAGGTCACATAGCCAGTTAATGACAGAAATAGGATCATACCAACCACCCTTACTATTGTGTTGAGGAAAATATAAAGCCCAGTATTAAAACAAATGTACAAGTCACAAGGTGTTACAGCCTGAAACAAATAAATAACAATCTTAACCAAAAACTGAAACGCAAAATGCCAGTTTTATTGCCTTGCTTAACTTGGCCCCTACTGCTCACTGTCTTTAGATTCAATGATAAGTTCCTAATATCTTATAAATGTGTCTGCAATATTAAAAATGCTTAATGGTAAAGGAATATTAGGAGAAAAAAACGTCCATTTTACTTGACATGAATCCCTTATAAAAATGTAAAATAAAAATAAGTAATTATAGCACTACATTTAAAGAGAAAAAATAGAATTTGTCAAATACATATTAAGTCAGAAATTATTTTAGCAGGTTACTTGTAACAAAAGTAAGAGTTTCACTTTTGCCCTTCTCTTTCCTTCCTTCATTTCCTTTTTCTTCCACTAAAATAAAGTTTATCAAGACAGAAACTCCAGTTTTAGTAATTAACTCTCATGGATTTCAGATATATTTCATGACTTATTCATGAAAAACAGAGCATTTTATCTTTTACATTTCAGATTGGTAGATAAAGAAAACCTAACAAATAGTATGTTCTACCTGGTATGTGGAACAGTCACGGGATCATCAAGAGATTTCCACTTTGGTTATTAGAATCCATTAATGAAACAAGCAGACATGTGAGCTAGACAAAATTCTATAAGCATACTTATTTAAGAGCTCTATGTAGCTTCAACCAAAAGTTGAAGGGGAAAATATTTGTGACTATGAGTGTGTAAAGCATATTTCACCAAATTCATAGAGAAAAACAAATATTAATAACTGAATCTTAGCACATCTCTAATTTCTGCTTCCCTGAGTTTCAAGCATGTTGCCAAATGACCATAAAATAGTAATTGAGTTCTTTTGTAGTACGGCAAAATGAACTGATAATAACGACACATTTATAGACGAACACAGTGCTGAGATTTTTTTTTTTTTTTCCCTTTTCTTTTTAACTGGACATTCAGAATGGCCTTTTCTGGTTGTGTACTTGTGTACTTATTGTAAATCAGAATGGGCTACTTACTTCAAAGTATAAATTCATCTGATGTTGATGTAAAAATTAAAGAACAATTTCATAACAATGCCTACAACATTAAGCATATGTAATCAATAAGGGGATTCTAAAAGTTCTCTGGGAATGTGTCCTCAGATAGACATCTTTGCTAATTTTAACTGTTTTTTTTTTGTGTGTGTTTGTTTGTTTGTTTGTTTGTTTTGAGGTCTTAATGGATTGTCTGATCACTTTGCTATATCCAGATCCCAGCTGAAATATATTGTATTAACTAGTTACGCAGGCACACCCACACACTCCATATCTAAAAAAAAAAAAAAAAAAGTAATTTTTATGTTTCACATAAATATGCTAAAAAGATGAGAAGCTTTTAAGAAGTATAAGGATTTTAATAAAACATGTATGTCCTTATAAAACAGCAGTTAATTAAAAAATGTATCTGTGGGAATAGTTATAATATCCTCATGGAGGATAGGATGTGTTTTGGATTCTTCACAGATATTTCTTTGGAAATATAAAGCCAGTTAACTGCAGTCAAGATTTTGTGTAAAATTTATATCTCCACAAGCAAAATATGCTGATCAAAAAGTCTGGATTCCAAACAGCAAAAATACAAATAAATGTATAAATCCAGACTTTTTGATCAGCAGTACTTTTTTCTTTCTTTTTTTTTTCTTTTAGTGGAGGAGTGGGAAATCGATCTATGTTTAATCTCATTAATTTATAAGATAAGAATGGTCATATTATTTCTCTTTTGTTTTCCTCAGCTAGGAGCTGACCAATTCCTGAACTTTTTCTCATGGAATGCTAGAACTAGAACTGATAAATTGTTGAACATACTTCATCTCTGGTGAAAAATGAAAAGCATATATCCCAGGTTCAAAGTAGCTGACAGGGCTTCTCCAGAGACACAGAGAACATTCTGACCCTGCTCTTTACTTCTGAACCCAAAAAATATCTGGTGCCTTGATAATAACTAAGTACATAGGATTGGGATGAAAAGCGCATCCAGCATTTTATGCATCCAAGGACCTAAACACAAGCTAGCAGAACTTCCTTCCTGAGAACATTTCTAACCAGACCAAGGGAAGGAAAAGGATGAAAAAGTCCATTGTGTCATTCTGTCTGACCTCTGCACCAAAAATTAATTGCCCTCTATTGTAAGAGCTTTGGTTCCAAATGGTTTAATTGTAACTGCCTTGAGAGTGGGGAGACTAAAAAGGTTTGAATAAAGTTGGTCCTGTGGTCATTGAGATTAGGTCCCAAAATACATCTACACATATATGTGTACGTTTTGAGGAAGACAGAGACTGAAGCCAAATAAAAGCCAGTAGTCATTGAACAGACCTAGTAACTCAGAAACACCAAAATTGACATGTGAGGCTATCATCTAGATATAGATCAGATCTTACTTAGCCATGATTCTGACTGGTTTTCTGAATGTTTCTGGTAATGATTTGGCATAATCTCTCCAGAAGTTGGCTGTAACCTTGCTCCTTCTAAGTCTTAACTCCTCACCCTTTACTCACATCCTAAACATAAAGCAGTCACCATTTATTTGGAGAAACAAACAGGTAAACACAAAATTAAAATATAATACAATTGTGCTATGATGTCTTAGGTCACATGGGAAGGGCTACTAAATTCAACTGGGATACTTCTGGAAAGGACATAGTACCTTAAAGAATGAGCAAGAAATGCTTGGTTATAGGAAATGAGAACTTACTTTCCATAGTGAAGAAGCAGTATACACAAACATACATGGGCATGGGAAAACAAAGTGCATTAAAGGAAGTATAAGTACTACTTTTTAGGTGGACCATGGGATTTGAGTGGAAAGAGGCAAGGTAGGTCAGCTGCCTGCAAAGAATCCAAACAATAAACGTTCATTTTATCTTGAGATAAATAGTTTTGACTTTAAGTAATAAAGCACCATGATCCTTCTAGCAGAGCTGTAGACATTGAAATCTATATATATGTCCACATCGGAACATTAGAGTGTACAACTTCACCAGTAATCATAAGACGCAAATTAAAACAATGTGATCAAATTCTCATTAATCAGGTAGAGAAAGATAATTGTAAAGTTTGCAAAAATTCAGTATTTAAGGATATACCTTATAAATCAAGTATGTCGAGTTTCTATGCTGATTTCTATATCATTATGTGACACAGTGTACTCTTAGGATAATGCTGTAAACTTTCATAATCATCTTCTGAAGTGCAGACTCATTATAAATTGACACAATTTGGGACTAGCATTTCTACTGATGTAGGTGGATTATATTACCCTGAGATTATGCTTGTATTTGTAATATGGAAACAGTCTGGTCATTATTGAGCAGACATACCTTAATAGAGGATGCTTGTGAAACAGTGAAGGCTATGAAATTTCTAAGCTAGGCTGAGGTAAATAGAGTATATTTCACAATTAAAAAAGGTCATTGCTTAGTATTTATTGAAATCAAGATGCAAGGATTTCTTATTAACTTCAAAAAAGATTCTCTTCTTCAAGTTTACTTTTTTATCTGTAAACTGACAATTATAAATAGTATATGTACATATCATGACATTTTTGTGATGATAATGAGATATATATGTAGAATTGTTAGCACACTAAACCACATTCAGTAAATGTTGTCTATGAATATTATGTGATTATGAGAGAGTTGTTACCTTAAGAGAAAAAAGTAAGATTGATGAAAGACAGAAGTATAGTATCAGAATCCAAAAGTTACCCAATCAAGAATTTAATTTAGTAGGTTTTGGCAGATGTTGAAGTGGAAAATAAATAAGGTTGACATTGAAACATACATACATATAATGTTTTTTGCAAGTAAATTCAGAGAAATGAATTTAAAAATAATGGGGGAGGGAAAGCTAAAGAGATAATCTCTGAAACAGTGGATAGTGACAGTTACTCAGGCATAGTCCCATCAGTTCATTACTTTTGTTCATATGGTGTAACAGAGATTTTATGTAATTATATATGTAAGGAATATTCATATTTCATTATAAACTCACAAACTGTCATGGTGAATGCAGAGACTATCATATCCAATGGCAGCTGTTCTGTAACATGTTGATGAAATATGTGACTTACAAGTGATGATGGAGGACCATGGTCCTGCTCATACCTCTGTCCCACTGCCATCATTGAATTACTTCCACACATTTAATCACTTTTTTCTAACGTGTCTGAAAATGCATGGCTTAAATACAACTTCATCAAATATGATCTAGTCTAATTAAAATGTTTCCATTTCAATTGTTTTCTATAGTTCAAAATAAGTGTTCTATTTAACATCTCAATGAATTACCTTAGGAAAAAATATCTTTTTTTATATTGGCCAAGAATTGTTTTATAAATCAAATTAAATCTAATTTACTAATTACTGTCTATAGTCTAATGTGTAATTGCTTGACCATTCCAGATTTACTTAAAATAATATTTTAAAATACATACTCAAGAAAGGATTACTATAATTATTAGGGCACATTATGTAGAGAGGAAATGTTGCTTAAGTAAGCTTAGAAAATAATTTTACCTGGAAACAGTGAATATTGTAGCTATTTGACTGCCAATATTCCATTTGCTAGGGACAAATACATTTGGATTAAGTGAGGTAATCACTAACATGGCAGGAACTGGGGGTCTTTTATTCAGTTTCCAACTGTTAGCTAAGTCAGTGTCTGTAATACTCAAATCACATGGCTGCACTCCTTGAGCTAGTTGCACTTGGTATTTACTATTTATTATGAATTGTTATCTCTCCATAGAATCCTTGAACTAGCCAGTGTCCACTGCTTTCTCTATGCATCTGGGTCCACTGTCAGACTAAATGGTTTTATCAATTGTTTTATTTTAGGGGATCTTCAAATTGTTAGATTCTATTTGTTAAACATTTATTTCTATTCACTTACATATGCAAAAATCATACCTTCATATTCCATTTTTTTTACGATTTTTGCCACTGATTTAGTTCATCTAATCATAATTATCTAACATTATATCATGCTATTTTCTTATTTTTAATAAGGATCGATAACCAATCCCTTTAATTGTATAGCAAAAACATTAATAAAACATGATTATTGAATCCAACATCCAAATACTACATTTATTCAATCACAGAAGTCCCTCTTTTTTTCCTCCTTCATTGTATATTCTTTTTCATTTGTCTGCCTATTTTTATGTTAGCAGCATTTGTAAGAATAAGAATTTTTTTATATATCATAAAATAAATAGATACATCTTGAAATTACCATGCATACAGTTTCCCCAGACAAGCACAGATAAATTTTTATACTATTATGGGAGAGCAATGGAGGGAGGGAGGGAGAGAGGGAGGGTTAGAGGGTGAGGGTGAGAAAGAGAGAGAGAGAGAGAGAGAGAGAGAGAGAGAGAGAGAGAGATAAGATGCATGCATATGTGAGTGAGGGAGTGAATGTGTGTACCAATGTGATTTCAGTTTATGATAATATACAGGAAGAAAACAACAGTTACTAGATTGTGAATTTCTGGCATAAGAAATCAAAGTGAGTCACAAATCATAAATCATTCTTTGGAAGAAGAGTGTATAAAAACTGTGATTTACTGTTGAAAAAAAGTCAGCAAACCAAGTCTTAGTTACCACTTTGCATAAACCTAATGGTTTTCAAGGTATTTTAACAAATACTACAGTTGATGAGATTATAATTATGAATTATTTCTTGCTTTAAAAAAATCCCATCTTCACTATCACATTGTGAACTATTATTCAGTGAAAAATCACAATTCTCATCTAGGTGATACTTTAACAAACATTAAAGAAATAATTAAAATTAACTGCAATTTATTACTTGCATAAACAGTGAAACTCTATGTATATGTATGTATGTGAGTATATGCAAAACATGTAGGGAACATGTTTATTTAAGCACATTCATACTTCCATATATAGCTCTCCTATAAGCTAGGCTAGGAAATCTAAGAATCCTGTCTACTAGTTTGTAAATAAAATCCTTAAAGAGTGGCATATAATATGAATTGAAACACTCACTGTGGAAGGATTGAAGGATGTTGATTGTCCATTCATCTGTTAATCGTCCTGTTCTGGTTATCTGGATACATTTAAGCTGATTTGAAGATTCTCTTGATTGAATCCAACAAATCATATCTTCATTGTAAATAAAATCCAGAGTATGAATTTCATTGCCATTGACTAAGCTCAGAGTTGCCATTTTACTTCCATTAAGATAGAAAACCTCAATTGTTTCGGAATTTGCAATCAACAGCATAGGTGGTCTATCTGTAGGTTCTAAACAAAAGAGAAAGAGGAAAGTAAGTTAAGTCAAAGAGAGTTACATGTTTGTTTGTTTTGTTGTTGCTGTTGTTGTTTTTACAATTCTGCATTAGTTAATGAGTTATTCTGTATTTTAGTGCATCTTTAAAATTAAAAAAAAATGATTGCAAAGTAATTTATTCAAGACCCTTATATATGCTTCACTAACTATATATTTCAGCTCAGTTCTCTAAAGAAAACAGTCCAGAATGGGTTAGTCATAAAATGTTGTCTGAATATGAGGGCAATGCTATTTACTTTCATTGTTGGAAAAAAAAAAAAAAAAAGAGCTTGTGAGTAGTTTTTCTAGCAATGATAATGGATCTGGACTGACCTCTTCATACAGTTTTACAGGTTTCCCTTGTGAGCAAGGGCATGCTTTTTTGAGGTGTATGTATGATGTCAGAAGCAGATTCTCTGGAGCACAACATGCAAAGCTCATAGGCTTGTTCATTCAAAGAGCACCTGTGACCTCAGACTTATGGCTCCTTTACCGGTCCCAGGCGCCAAATAATCACACATTCCCTTAGTGAGTAGATTATGATCACTGAGCTACTTTCTTCTTCATTCCTGCCTTATAGTCAGGAAAGTGAGATTCTAAAGGTAAAAGACACCTGTCCAATACTACTTTTTGAACAAGGCATTTTTGCTTGTGTTAAGATTGGTGAGTTTTTGATGAATATGTATTAACTGACCAGAATTTCAATATCTTTTAAGATTTGAAGATAACAGTAAAATCTTATATAAAACAATGTTGAAAGAGTTTAGCTATATAGTCATATTCTGAGTAACTTATTTGATAATTAGGGAATAGAAAAAAATAAAGAAAATCTTCACCACTTTTTTTTCTCTGCCCTATATGCAATGCATCATTAAATCTTTGGCTCTGATATCAAACATACTGGAATCTGGCCACTTCCCAAGGACTACTATAATCTTCCTGATCCAAGTGACCATCATCTCTCAACTGGATCATTCCAACAAACTTCTAACTGGTTTTTCTGCTTCCATCTGTGCTCGCCTCCTTTTTTAGTCTATCTCACACAATAGCCAGTTATACCTTTAAAATGGTAAGGTACATCACTCAGTCTTCTGCCCAGTTCCTCAAAGGGCTCTCATTCCAATCCCAGTAAAAATCAAAACCTCTATAATGGCCTATAAACCTCTATCTGATTTGTATTTTCATTACCTCTTTGACTCCATTTCCTTCATCTCCTGACTACTTTCACCCTTGTGTGTCTTACTCTAGATACACTGACTTTCTTACTGTTCCTTGAACTGGCCAGGTAAGCTACCCAATCAGAGGCTCTTCCTTCTTCTTGGAATTATCATTATCAATACATAAGAATGGCAAACTTGCTCACCTCATTTTGGGTATTATTTGGATGTCACCTTTCTGGTGAGGATGTCTCTTATTATTTTGTAAAAACTACAAGCCCCTTTCTATTCCCCTTTGTGATTTATTTTTCACTTGTGACTACCAACAATTATATACATCTTATTTTTTTCTGATTTATCATTTTTCTACTTTTGCTAATGTATCTTTAGCATTTAGAAAAAAGCTTGGAACATGATGTCCATTCAGCACAAATTTTATGAATATGTAAGTCACACATATAACTCTTGTGTAGAATTCTCTAGAAACATTCTGTAAAATGTTACAAAATAATTTGGTTTTCTTAACCTATGAATGAAACCCAGAGAAAGACTCGCTCTTTAGACAATTTCATAAACATTATTTGATTACTCAAAAAACCGATACTGAGAACTGTAAAGGTAGGAGAAAAGCAAATATATATACAATGACTAATATAATTAAATTAATCTAATGTTTTGAATGTATTATTTAATAGTCTTTATCTTTTCTGGTGGGAGTAGAGAGATCCGTCTCCTGTTTTTCTCAGATAGAAATGCTCTCCAATGAAGATTGTGTCTTCCCTCACAGATTTAACATATCAACTCTAAAATGCATCCCAAGGCCTTCCATGAGTATTTAAACTTTTACCCCCTAAGATGTTCTCTCAATTGAGCCACAGAATTTTTCTATGCCTTTAGAAAGACACCAAAATTTTTTGATGTAATAAAAACATGAAAACAACAAAAATAACAACAAGAAAAGTATCAATAAAATTATAAAACTGGTTAGCCTGAAAGTTTCTTCCCAGTAGAGAAAACATACTTGTCCTGGACTGCCTAGTATAAACCAACAAAAAAGAAGTCTCAAAAATGCTAAGATCATTTCCACAATAAAGAGTTCTCTCAGAAATGTCAGTAAAATTGCAAGTTATCATTGTTTAACATAACCTTGTCAAGTGACCACATCTGGGCTTGGTTAGCCAGTTGGCTTCTCTCTTAATTTCTTTTTTTTTTTTTTCAAATTAAAGTTTATTGGGGTGACAATTGTTAGTAAAGTTATATAGGTTTCAGGTGTACAATTCTGTAATACATTATCCAATGATCACATTGTGTGTTCACCACCCAGAGTCAGTTCTCCTTCCATCACCCTATATTGATCCCCTTTACCCTCATCTAATTTCTTAAAGCCATCTTGAACCATGTAATACTTGCCCTTTGTCAATCCCTAATTTGGAATTCCAGACTTGGTCTTTTTTACCACTCCTAGCTGTGTTGCTTTCTAGTTGGCCTTGACACTCTTGAAAACTGCTGGATTATAGATTTCTCAGATTATGAAGGGGTCTTAGATGACTGTGTTATCAGATTAAGAAAAATAAACTGACATTAATGTTAGTGCTTACTGTCTTCATTTGACAACTGAAATGACTTTTAATCATTCAAAAATTCACTCAAAAAATTTTAGTTATTCAAAAAGTAATTCAAATGAGACTTTTAGTCTCATTCAAAAATGAGCCATTATTGAAAGCTTCTTTGTTGCCTAGCTTTATGAGAAGTCCAGATGTAGACACTAACTTCTTAACTGGCTACCAGTCAGTACATCTAAGTAAACATTCTTTGGAGAGAAGTTGGCATATGAAGGAGTACTGAGATTCCCTTGAGAAACTGAGATAAAAATGAATTAATAATCAACACAGGCAATACTTACTGCATTTCCCCATAAATAAGACCTAACAGGAAAATAAGCCCTGGCATGATTTTTCAAGATGACATCCCCTGAACATAAGCCCTAATGCGTCTTTTGGAAAAAAAATTAATAAAAGACCCGGTCTTATTTTCGGGGAAACATGGTACTTGACTTAATAGATCAATCTATTTGATTTTTATGGCTGCTTTTTCAGTGACTCAGTTGATTGTTTTAATGGAAAACATATCAACCAATGATTTTAAACCTTCAAACAGAAACCAATAAAAAAAAAATCAGATGCTTCATAATCTAACATGGTTTGATATAATAATGGTGACTTTATAATTTAAATGACATACTGGAGGAAGAATATTTATAATATTAGTTGTTAGGTACTGTATTGAAGTAATAGTCAATAGTCTCTGCTAATTATTAACTGTGGTATCCCTCTTTAGACAAGTAAACTTAAGACCTAGCAATGGAGTTGGGGAGGGAGGGGGAGAAGCCATTGAAACACAAGACCCACAGAAATCATCAGAGGTGAAGGATGTGCATCTTTTATTTTTTCCTCTTTTATTACTTCATGATGAAAGCTGGCATAGGTCTGGTGAAGGTAATCTGTCTCTACCTGCATGACTTCTCACTGTAGTGTGCTTCATTACCTCAAGTTTCCACATGCCAGTTGAAGAGCACCATTAGCTTGGGTAATGAGGATAAAAGACTGACTAGAATAAATGTGATGTTCTTATCAGATGTCATCATTAGAGTTAGTGAACAGTTTTCCCAAAGGAACAGTTGAAAGGCATATTAGCTTTCTTCAGCCAAAGGAATACCTACATCAACACTTAGTGAGGATAAATAATAACTTTCCACATGGAAGAGGCTGAAAGACAAGAAAGCACTCAGTCAATATTCTACCTTAGAGAACCATGATTTTGGCTGAGAAAACCTCACCAATGGGCTGTCAATTGATCCATGCCAGACAAGGAAATTGTCTTCATCCTTTTCATCACTCACCATATGTCAACAGCATAAAAAACAATATTTTCTCTCTTAGTTATGGAGATGTGTATACGTGCTCTATGTGATCAGAAAGTGATTTATTCCGATCATATATATATATATATATATATATATATATATATATATATATATCACTAATAAGTGCTATAATTTTTAAAGACTGATTAAAAAAATGTAAATTAAAAAGATAAACTTGGAAACATAGAAAAACTCATTTGACTAGATTCATAAAAATACCTACTTAAATTCCAAATTACTATAACCATTTTCTTGCCAACGTATCCTTATCTTCTCATTATCAAAAATATACTAAAAGTGTATTTATACACTATAACAATATGATTTAGACATACAATCAATACTAAGTAATATTTTCAAGGTAAATAAAAATTACTTTTAAGGTTTCAATTAAACTTCCCATTTTTGCAATCAATTCTAAAAACATTATTTTAGCAAGTTTCCTTTTAAGTGATTGGAATTGTGGATTCAGTAACTTACAAATAAATACAAACCTAATAAATATTCATGCATAATAAAAATGCATATATATGCACATATACATATATAAATGTATAATTAATTAAGCCTGAAACTGTGAACAATTATCTCCACTGAATGAAGTTCAGTAGGTGCAACTCGATATTTGGTGGGTCAAATATAAACAACAACAAAAGAATCCCAGATACAACTAAATAAATGGTTAAATAATGACTTGCATGTAAGATATATAAAATAAAAAGTCAGAGTAAGATTAAAAGGATGAGAATAGAGAAATGTGTAATCGATACAACCGAAAGAACTCTTTTGTTTCTTTAAACAATATGAACATAAAATAATGAAACAAAAAATTTTAAAAGTTTTACTTTTAATTTATCATATACAAATTATATGAAATCTTTGAAAATCAGGCAAATGTGATGAAGTTAGAAATGAGAAACAAGAATTACAAGTTAACAATTTTTAATAAAAAATCATGCAAAACCTTATAGGATATAAATTACTACTACGCGAAAACAAAATGAAGAGCAGTCTGTGTAGAGAATACATTTCAAACATTCTAAAAGTATGCCAAGAATAGAAAGAGTTGAATATGAAATATCAGGAGAAAGTAATTTAGTTTTAAAAGGAGGAAAAAATCATTATTCAAATAATATAATAAATTATAGATCACAGTCAACCAAACCAAACTAAAAATACAAATAAAATTGCCATATTTCCCTGAAAATAAGACTAGATTTTACATTAATTTTGCTCCAAAAGACTCGTTAGGGCTTATTTTCAGGGGATATCTTATTTTTTCATGTAAAACAATCTACATTTATTCATGTACAGCAATCTACATTTATTCATTTATTCATATACAAAAATCTACATTTATTCAAATACAATCATGTTATCTTCTTCTGGAACATCATCATAACTCTCTAAACCCCAAATTCTGGCTTTAATTTCTTGTGACTCTATTTCCTGTTTGAACCATTGGCCTCAATCTCTCATGTCCAGCAATAGAGCTCTCCTTAAATGAACACTTCTTGTCCATGTAGCCTGCTTGTAGTGCATTGGCAATACAACTGTCAGTGATTTCATCCAATGAATTCTTCACCCAAATCATAACCTCCTGCAGGCTAGGCTTCACAAAGTTTCCATGCTGATTTTCTCCATTCTATTTTCAATGTAGTCATTGATTTCCATGCACAAATGGTCCTTGATTGGCTTGTTTATTGCCATATCAAGAGTCTGGAGATAGGCAGCCATTCCTGTGGGATCATTATTTGATCTATTCTTCTCTCTGCAAGGAAGTTCTTCATGTCTTAGCGCGGTGAGTGCTGGCTGAATCCCAGACTAGCAGACCTCTTTGGCCACCTCACAAAACAAGTGGCAGCATTAAATTGACCCACTTCCTTATAACTGCTTGTGTGCTCCAGGCTTTTTCAGTTTCAAGAACATAAATGCCTGAAACCCGTTCAACCTTATCTTTCTTGCCCTTAGTGATGATTAGAGGTGGGGCTTTCTTTCCATCTAGATGAACTGCCAAAATACAGGTAACATGTGCACTTTCAGAACCAGTGGAGGGAATGAAGATTAATGAAGCACCCCTTTGATCAACTGTCATTTGAGATCCTTGGCCCATAAACACTGCAGTTTCATCCATAGCAATCATGTTGGAGAGTTGGTATTTAGAAAAGTCAATGCCATCAACAAAGGACTTGGATGCAAGTGCATGTTTAATAACTTCAGTATCTTCCAGCTTGAACAGTGTTATCGATCTTAGAGACAGTTCATATTGTTGAAAGAAGCCATCCAGGCAGTGTTGTGATCCTTAGAATTCTTCTGGGGATAGTTCTACCTGTGGTGTCATTGCAAGGGCAATCACTTGAATATCAGCCCTGCGCACAACCAAAGCCTTTGCTCTCCTGTCAGCAATCCATTCACAGATGATGTCTTCCAGCTCAGAAAATAATGCTTGCCGACCTGATCCACACTTGCACTTCTTTGCATTTCGGTCATTCACCTGTTGACTGAGGTTATAATACTCTGCTCGCCATTTTCTAACTAATCAGAAATCCAACTTCTTCTCTTTGCAGAAAGCCGTAAGATTTTTGCCCTGGGAGTCCTCCACAATTCCTTTCTTATACTCGCTGGAGTAGCTCTTTGTTTTTGAACTCAACTTGTCTGGGGGTCAAAATATTATTCCCTTTAAATCTACCATTAAATCAAGTGTTAGTTGAAAACTTACGAGAGAGGAGTGGCAACAAAAATGATGATAGATAAGAATGATGGTCCACACAAAAGCGACAAAAAATTGCAGGCGCCAAAATTCAGAAAACGTTTCTTTATCTCACATAAGTGCATTAAGTACGTCCATTACAACACATGATGAATTATGAAGATTCATATTAGATACAACCACATCCATTCGTTATCAAGTGCTCATATTATTCATGCGTTGTGTGTGTACTCCGATTGGTCATTCAGCAATAAGTCTTGAGTTCATTTGTTTACATAGTCGTTTACCTCTCGTCCAAAGTCACCCGTTGGGTATTTATAAATACTTAATTATAATTTATATTATCATTTATCTTAAGTATTAGTGTCAATAATATTATTTATTTATATTTAAGTATATATTAATGTTATTATTTTATAATTCAATAAGTCCATCATGGGATGCAATGGACGTCATGTGTTGCAATGGACGTCATATGTTGCAATGGACATCTGTCTGATTAACGATCTTAACTGGGGCTTGTTTTGAGGATAGGGCTTATATTACAAGCATCCTATAAAATTATGCTAGGGCTTATTTTCGGCTTAGGTCTTATTTTTGGGGGAAATACGGTAATATCACATAAATGAAAAATTAAAATAAATGTTTGAAATATTTTTTTTTCATTTCTAAGACATATATGACAAAATTTGTTTCTGTTTTCCTCAAATATTTTTTTAAGAGAAAATATCTTTACTGAAAAGAATGATACTTAGAATAAGGATATATTGTGCCATATATCAGAATAAACTCTTTTATCCTATTTTATAAAAGAATAAATGAAATATGAATCAAATGTAGACACATTAAAATGCATTAGAAGAAGTACTGGGCTAAGCAAAAAAATGTATATTGTTACAATAATGCTAAAATTTATCTCAGCACTATCTTTTATTGTCGCAGTGTATTTGTACTGATCTAATTTTTGATTGGATGAAAATCCTTTTTTTAATAGTATTTTTATTTTATTTTTTAGTTATTTAAAGATCTAAGGCACTCAGTTAGGATCTAATGGAAATCAGTAAGACAGTCTTCCTTCAGGAAAGATAATCTAGGAGAAAGATTGAGGTATTATATAAATGTTCTATATTTTCAAATCAGGTTTGGCGCCTTTCATGAAAGATGTATTGTGACATTGAATTTCAAAGAATGGTTAGATTTATCTTGCTATGATTCAAATGTTCACGTCTTCCAAATCTGTTTGATGACATCCTAACTCCCAAAGATAATGGTATTACAAGTAATGGGAGGACTTTGTGAGGTGCTTAAGTCATGAGGGTAAAACCATCAGAAACAGGATTGATGCTTTATAAAAGAGGCTCCAGAGAGATCCTTACCTCCTTTTGCTATGTGAGGATACAATATGCCTGTGAATGGTTGTGACCTAGAGAGAAATCTTACCATTCTGGTATCCTGATCTCAAATTTCCAGTTTTAAGAACTGTGAGGAACACATTGCTGTTGTTATAAGCCACATAGTTTGTGGTATTTGTTAAAACAGCACAAACAGACTAAAACACATCTGTTTAGTAGAATCAAAAGTTCCTAAATAGTGATGGCATTTGAACTCAGCCTATCATTAATAGAAGATCAGGAATCAGACATGCAGAAATAAAAAAATAAAAAAAATAAAAAAAAAATCAGGTAGAACAAATAACTTTAACAAAAGCACAGATGTGGGAAAGACTAGAATATATTGGGAAGATACTGACTTCAGTTTTTCGGATTTCTGAAGGGTAGAGTATGTATGAGTAGTGGAAGTACTTCATAACAAAAGTGACAATAGCTTTTTTTTTTGTCGTTGTTTTTTTGTTTTGTTTTGTTTTTTCCTCTGGTAAATAGTGGAGTAGGTAAATGCTGTGCCCACATCTTCTCAAGAACACATCAATTACAACTAAACCACAGAACAACCATTATTGATAATCACTTAAAGTCTAGCTGAACTGAAGCCCTACAACTATGGACATAGAGAAATGATCACAAGATTGGTAGGAGGGGCAGAGACACAGAATGAGCTAGTTCCACACCTGTGTGTGACCATTAAAAATTGTGAGACATATCTCAGCTGCAGAGGCTCTCCTCCCCCCTTAGGAGCAAGGGGCTCCCGCCCCTCCCCAACCGAGGGAATCAGTGCTGGGGAGAGAAGTCCCCATAATTTCTGACTGTGAAAAACAACAGAGATTTTGGCTGAGTGAGATGAAGGTCAGCTGGAGTGTCAGGCACTCCTCTTAAAGGGACCATGCATGGACTTACCCACTGATGGCTGAATCACTGTGAGCTCCAGTGCTGGGGAAACAGCTTGAAAGGAACCAGGGGCATATAGGGAGGAAGTGAGTTGTCTAACTTCAGAGTAAGAGCTGGAGGGGCAACTTTCTCCCAAATGGAAGAGCTGGCAGAAGCCACTGTTTATTTGTTGAGCCCTCCCCTTCCATACATGCAGATACATGCAGAGGTTATATCTGTGTCTACATCAAACTGGCTAACACTGTTCATTCGCTTAGCCCTGGTGATTCAGAGACCCTGCCCACACATTCATGTTTCAGGCCCACCTAAGCCACTTCCAGTGGCTTTTCTGTATAAATGACCTGCATTGGCTCATGCTGTAGATTTTCCTGAAATCTCTCAAAGGTTCGCAAAACCCAAAAAAGCGGCATCTGGCTTATATATGTCCAGTACTTCTGGCTGAGCAGCCCTAAGCCCAGCACTAGCAATAGCCAGCCTTGGTTCCTGGCTTGGACTCTTAAGGCACCTCCAAGCACAGCAAAAGTGGCAGCCATCTCCTGATTTTTTTGTGGCTCATGCCAGGTGGACTGCAGCTGAACTTGGCCTGCCTCAGTTTCCCTCCTAGGAGTCCCGGGGGTTGATAGGCCCAGTAGACATCTTCGAACTGAATCTGGCCATCACTGGCCACCTCTAAGGACAACACATCCAAAGGGCATACTGGGCAGGCATGAGAGACCCACTAGAGTAAACCCTACTCTGTAGTGACAGCCCCTCCACAACAGTCACAGCCAGCCCTCACAACCAATCAGCTTGAGGGGTTATCCTTCCTATTGACGTGCATATAGTAATCACATCACAACTACAACAGGAGGTCATACAGATCCCACACAAGAAGCGCACTGGAGCTCCTGGTTTTGGTGACCAGGAGAATTGCACCACTGGGTCCCACAGGACAACTACTATGTAAGGCCACTATACTAAGACCAGGAGGCATAGCAGCCCTACATATAAACAAATGCAGGGAGGCAGCCAAAATGGGGAGACAAAAAATCATTTCCAAAATAAAAGAACATAGCAATGCTCCAGAAATGAACTGAACAAAATAGAGACAAGCAAATCTACAAACACAGAATACCAAACACTGGTTATAAGGATGATCAATGATTTCAGGGAGAACTTCAACAGACAGGTAGGAAAAATAAAAATGGAGCTAGAAAACATAAAAAAAAAAAAACCTCAGAAATAAAGAATACAATAACTGAAATGAAGAATACATTAGGGGGAATCAAGAGTAGATTAGATGAAGCAGAAGACGGAATCAGCAATTTGAAAGATAAGGTAGCAGAAATTATCCAATCGGAACAGCAAAAATTATCAAAAAAGAGAAAAAAAAAAAGAGAGAGAGAGAGCGTTTAAGGGGAAAATATCAAGTGCACAAACATTCGCATCATAAGGGTACCAGGAAGAGAAGAGAGCGAGCAAGGAATTATAAACCTATTTGAATACGTAATGACTGAAAACTTCCTTAACATGGAGAAGGAAATAGACATACAAGCCCAGAAAGCTCAGGAAGTCCCAAACAAGATGAACTCAAACAGGCCCACACCAAGATGCATCATAATTAAAATGACAAAGGTTAAAGACAAAAAGAGAATCTTAAAAGCACCAAGATAAAAACAATTAATTATCTTCAATGGAGTTCCCATAAGACTATCAACTGATTTCTCTGAAATTTTGCAGGACAGGAGGGATTGGCAGGAAATATTCAAAGTGATGAAGAAGAGATTCCTACAACCAAGATTACTCTATGTAGCAAAGTTATCACTTAGACTCAAAGGACAGATAAAGAGCTTCCCAGACAAGAAAAAGTTAAAGGAGTTCCTCACCACCTAACCAGTATCACAAGGAACCTTAGAGAGACTTCTTTAAGATGGAAAAATAAATAAAAAATAAAAATATGAATAATAGAATGGCAATAACTACATATCTATCAACAATTGCTCTAAATGTAAATGTACTAAATTTTCCAATCAAAAAGTAGGGTGGCTGGATGGACAAGAAAACAAGACCCTTACACATGCTGCCTACAAGAGACTCACTTCAGATTGAAACACATACACAGATTGAAAATGAAGGGATGGACAAAAGATATTTCATGAAAATGGAAATGAAAAAAAGAAGTTGTGGTAGCAATACTTATACAAGACAAAATAGATTTTTAAAAAAAAAGCTATAATAAGTGGCAAAGAAGGACCCAGTAATCCCACTTCTGGGTAATTATCTGAAGAAACACAAAACACTACTTTGAGGAGCATGTGCATTCATATGTTCATTACAGCATTATTTACAATGGCCAAGATGCGGAGGCAGCCTGGGTACCCATTGATGGATATATGCATAAAGTGGAGGTGGAACTTATATACAATAGAATATTGCTCTGCCTTGGAAGGAAATGAGTTCTCGCCATCTGTCGCAACAGATGTTCTCGCCGTGGATGGACCTGGAGGGTATTGTGCTGAGTGGAGTATGTCAGAGAGAGAAGAAGGCAATGTCATTTCATTTACATGTGGATCTAAAGAACAAAATGAACAAACAAAACAGAAACAAACTTATAAATGCAGAGAATATTTTGATGGTTACCGACGGGAGGGGTGTTGGGGGTGAGTGAAAAAGGGGAAGGGATTAAAAGTACAAATTGGCTGTTACAAAGTAACCATGGGGATATAGGGTATAGCATAAGTAATATAGTCAATGATATTGTAATAACTATGTATGGTATCAGATGGTTACTAGATTTATCGGGGTGATTGATGGGAGGGGGTTTGGTGACAGGGTGAAAAAGGTGAAGGCCTTAAGAAATACAAATTAGCAGTTATAAAATAACCATGGGGAATATAGTAAATAATATGGTAATAACTATGCGTAGTGCCAGATGGGTACTAGACTAGTCAGAGGTATCACTTCTTAAATTATATTAATGCTTAACCACTGTGCTGGACATGTGAAATTAATATAAAATAATATTGAATGTCAAGTGTAATAAAAATTTAAAAGGGGTGTGTGTGTGTGAAGGGGAATAAGAGGTTCAAATTTCCAAGTATAAAACAAAGAAGTTATGGGGATGTAACGTACAGCATGGGGAATACAGTCAATAATATTGTGATAACATAGTAGGGTGTCATACGGTTGCTTGATTTATGGTGATCACTGTTTTAGGTATATAAATATTGAATAATAGTAATAACATTGTGCCCCTGAAACTAATATAATATTGTTAGCGCTATTTTAATAAAAGTCTAATAATAATAATAATAATAATAATAATAATCTGATTGACATAAGAACAGCCAGGATCTTAACCCCAGCTTGCTACATTACCTGGAGGAAGGGATGACCAAAGCTTTGATTCCCAGAGCTCACCTGGAATCTGTAACCATGAAAATCATATATGCCCAGGTTTCCATAATCATCCCAATTTCCAGTATTCATATATAGTACTGACTACCATGGATAGGAATAAATCTTTTTGCATAAGTTTTGGTTTCACCTCAATTAATTCTCCTCTTTTCAAAGCAGGCAATTTATTAAATATATGATTATATACGGAAAAAAATAGTTACAATAGCTAACCCGTTTTGAGTATGCTTTAGGAGCCAGACACTGCAATCCATGCTTCACATTTATCAGTTTATTGTATACTCACAACATATCTATAAATCAGGTGCTAACATTATCCACTTTTCGTAAATAAGAAAACTAAGAAATGTAGAATTTAAGTAACTTGTTTATTATCATATAGCTGGAAAGTAAAAACAACTGGATTCAAAATCACAGAGCTTATAGTAGCTGAGAAAGTAGGTTGAGGAAAGATTGCACAAGTTATTGAATGTCAAAATAATAAAATTATTTTTAATTTGGGGTACAATGGGAAGCCAGTGCAAATTTTGGAGAGTATAACATGATAAACAGTACGCTTTAAGATCAATTTGGAAACGACGCATAGGATGCTATATGGGTAAGTAGAATATAGTGAGATGGATAAATTTCCTATTTGACTTCTTAAGTTTCTTTTTGCTTTTACTTTCAACATGGTATAGTGTGAGTCATATCAGATGGGAAGGTAATATGTAAAAGTCTTATTTACATACTGCTTTGGTAGTGGTTTTCTGGAGTGAGGTTTGAAAGGAGTTAGGTTAAAGAAAACAGCATCTTTGTTTCTGTTTAGATTGATGCAGTGCAGAAACAAAGAATGTCCATTTGTGCCAACATTCCTACTAGAAGCAGAGGTCATTAGCAGAAAAGTGATCAGCAGAGAATTTTTAGAGGTTCAGTAACATACTAGGTTCTACACATGTAAATAGAGAATGGTGTTAATCTTATTTTTAACTATAAACAAGGTAATGCAAAATTATGGAAAAAAATTGTGTACACAGGCATTGGATATCAGGATTACTGAGCATAGAAATGCCATTTTAATTTCTCATAAACAATGTAATAAATTACCTGAAATAAGTGATATTGAATTCTTAAGTAGAGATGGGTTGGTGTAATGATGTAGAAGTTGCAAATTGCAGTGATTGATTTACGTAGACAATGAGGGACATAGTCAACGGTTATACAGAAATTTTAGATTTGGGTGATGGGAAGAACGATGGTGTTATTAAAAGAAAGTCAGGGATACGAAAGACAGTTTGGGGGATATAATCAGTAATGTAAAGATTTTGTAGGGTATCCAATGGACACTTGTCTTATTAGGGAGACCATTTTGGGGACGATGTAGATGCCCGACCACTGCAGTGTACACATGAAGCCGAATAATAATGAATGTCAACTATAAATATATATATATACACACACACACATATACATATATACATATGTTAATATGATGTGAAGTACAGCATAGGGAATAGAGTCAGTGGAATTGTAACAGATACATACAATGTCAGAGGGGTAGATGGGGGAGGGGGCTTATCACTTTGTGAGGGGTATAAATGTCTAACGATTACATTGCTTTGTACACCTGAAACTAAAAATAAGAAAGTCAGGAAAGAAAGTAGAGTCAGATTTAAGAGGAGATGATGAGTTTAGTGTTGACATATTAGTCTAGTGCCGTGTTTTGTAATTTTGTCCTTGGCACTGCAATAGCTCATGTAAACTACTGATCAATGTAAATTATCCACAGACTTGAAAACAATATAACCTTTTAGTTATTTAGACCTTACTAGTAAATACTGGTACCTTCATTTAGAGAATATTTCAGTAAAAAATATATATGATGACTGAGGAGAAATGAAATATGTTGTTCCTCAGGAATAAGGACAATTTCATAAAAACAGTTAAAATCAATAATACCATGCTCCCCATGCCCCTAAAGAAAACCTTTCATTTTTCAAATTAGCAGCCCTTACAATTTCCCTGTTTCTAAAGAGCCGGTCCACCAGATCAAAGAAATATTTTCCCTATTATCTGCATGGCTTTACTTGGAAAATGGTAAGTAGTCAATAAATGAATGACACATGGAGGGATGTTTGAATATGGATTCTCCAATGTTTTTAAAGATATTGTACTAAATTTGTAAGTTTAAAAATGATAATGTATTTTAATAAGCAGAGTTAAATGCATAATGCATTATGATTTTTAATAACAAAAATGAAATAAATTTAATTGATAAACCTTAAAGGATTATATTAATACATTCCAAAATTTTAGAATATAATTTACTCAAATTTTAGGTTATTGAATTAAATATTAGAACTAGACAATTCAGGGATGTTCAATTTACATTAGCTACTTTTAAATATAATAATTTTCTAATTGTAGCAAGCTGGAACTACTTTAACTACATAAACATTTTCCCCAATTCAGACATGTCCCTCTAAGTTATAAATTGGTATTTATGAATTAAAATGTCATTGACATTGTCTCATTAAAAAAATTGCCTTTAAATAACTCCTGTTTGAAAGCATGGGTCCTTAAAAAAGCCACATGAAATTTGTCTCCTAAAAAGAAAATACTGTCTCAGTAAATACATACCCATTTAACAAATATTTATTGAGCATGGTTAGCTTCTTCCAGGCACTGCCATAGATGCTAGAGAAACAGCAGTTAACAAAATTAATGTGTTTTTTTGTTTGTTTGTTTTCATAAGGCTTACATTTTAGTGAGGGTAGCAGATAATATGCAAGTAAATAAATATAATTTAATATTATTTGCAGTGATAAATTCTATGAAACAAGATAAAGCATTGGTAGTAATGGGGATGTGGGCTGTTCCTTAGAGAGAGTACTCCAATTAAGAATATATTTAGAAGTTTGAAATGAAGGTTTTATGAGAAAGAATGGAGTCAGGGATGACTCCAAAGTTTTGGTTTGAACAATTGTGTAAATGCGGGTGACATGTACCAAGATGGGCACATTGGAGAAAACATTGTTACAAGGGAAAAGAATCAAGAGTATGGGACACAGAGAGTTTGCTGTCATAGAATTTCTATGAAAAATTTCAAACGTAGATATTGAGTTGGATTTCAATATCCAAGTGAGTCTTGTGTTCAGCAAAGAGGTCACGGCTGGTGATAAAAACTTGTGAGTCTCAGTCTCTAGATGTTCTATAAAACTATTGAAGAGGGTGTGTGTGTGTGTGTGTGTGTGTGTTTGTTGTTATTTTTTGTTTGTTTGTTTGTTTATTTGTTTTATGTCATGATACAGGCTTAGAACACTTCGGGAATCAAAAGGAAGAGAAGATGTCCAAAGGAGTGAACACAGATCATGCCAAAAATACTGGCAAAATGAGGCTAATGCAGTAAAATAAGCTAAGAAATAATGCTCAGTAAGGTAAGATAATTGTAAATGGACTTCTTTTAAAGGGAAACCATATAGGAGGAGACAAAAATAAGTTGTGTGCTAAAAGCTGATAATTTAGTAATTTGGCAACTGGAGGTCATGGATAATCTTGACAGTAGAGGTGTAAGAGGGCTGTAAGAATGTAAGACCCACTGAAGCGGTTCAAGCAAGAAGGGAAGGAAGTGGAGAAAGAGACAACACAGTCTGTGAGTATTTTTATAAGGGGAAACAAGAAATAGAGTCATAGCTGGAGAGAAATTTAGATTTAAAGGAAGTTGTTTCATATCATACAAATGATACTGGAGAAAAGAAAAATTAATGACTCAAGAAATTAAGAAGACAATCACGTAAGTCTAATTATGAACAGGTAAAGGAGATGAGATTGATGCACGGTGGCAGGGATTGACTTTAGGAGCAAAGTCATTGTGTTTGGTTCAAATAAGAGGAAGGCAGTGTGATAAGTTTCAGATTGAGATAGACTGATAGATTTAATGAAGTTCAGTATAAGAAAGTTTTCTTTCGCTTGCTTGTTTTTTTCTCAGGGAAATATGAAACAAGACCATCATCTTAGAATAAGGAAGAAGGAGGTAGATAGAAGAAAATTCATTATCTATAGGTGAGAAAGTGAAAGTTCATTTAATCTATTTCACTGTTTTCTGACAGGGCCACCAAAGTATGTAACTATACTACCTATATTTAAGATTTCAATTTTCTACTGTGCAATTCAACAGACGGATTAGTTCTAAGTATTCAGTGGTGATTATATACCAAATTTCTAGCTGCTTTACTAGATATGTTCTTTGTAATTTGACTGTATATTGTTCTAAACTGCTAAAGACTATTAAGATACAATTCATCTAATAATTTGGCAAAATTATCTTTCATGGAATGCACAGATGGAGGCTGTGTGAGTCCTAATGCTAAGAAAAAAATGATCACACACATTTAAAACTGCAATCAATACAACATATTTTCTCTTCTCAGGACTAAAATGACTCTAAGCAGCTTGACTAGGGAGAATATGCAGAATATTAGTTATCAAAGTCAAGGGTAAGTATGGATTTCAAGGGAAGAATGCCAAGGGCGATCTCTAACTGCTGTGACTACCTTGACATTGCAGTTGATACAGGGAATGCCTTAAAGGAACTCTGAAAAAAAATTGTTTTCTTACTAGAAAAAACAAAATATTCTTATTAAAACCAGTTTTTGTCCCCCTTGAGGATTTAAATAGCTATATACTTCTACTTTTCCCAACAAAGCAATAGAAAAGTTTATATATATATATATATATATATATATATATATATGCTTGCCACTTCTTAAAGTTAAACCCCTTGTAATTTCTATAAATTTAAATATGCCTCATTTTTATTTATTGTTCATTATACTTGCCCAAAGAAAGGGAGTTAATTGTAGAACATATTACCTATCACACATTCTAAACTGAGGATATAATTAACAGTTCTATAGCAATCCTACAAAAAACTAAATAGCATGATAGAAATTTGTACCTATAGCTTGTGCCATTCGTAAAAACAAAGTTCCTCGACTATCAGATCTAGAGCCCACAAATGTGACCATGTAATTCTTTATACCCAAACAAAGAAGTCTTCTGCTAGATTACAGTTATAATGTTAAATAGTAAAGAAAATTAAGACATGCTTTTTTTTTCTTCTTTTTTATGTCTGGTATTTTCTTAGAGTATGAGTAAATCAAAGGTGTCATGGCACATAAGACTCCATGGTTATGTTCTCTATTATCAATCTTGCCAATTTGTTGTTGGAAAAATGATTTTAGATTCCAGAAAAAGTTACTAGGCTGTGAAAGTGATGTCCTCTAGCAAAAAATAAAATATAAAATAAAATAAAATAATCCAAAAAAACACACAGAGTATTCTTGAGGAGTTTTATATCTTAACACTGGCATATTCGTTAACAGTGTTTGGTCAGGAAAAAAGAAAGTGTGACGTTTAATTTGGACAATGAAAATTCCATCAGTAATCCAACCCTGTCCTATCAGGAAATGTGATTTCCAGCTGGGTGAAGAGCCAGAGAAGATGTAGAGTAGGGATATTCCAAAAACAAGACAAATATATTCAATGGCCAGAGCAGGCTTTCAAAGGTAGCTTGCAAAGCTCTGGTATTTCTACAGGATAGAGGCTGAGGCACTACTCCCTGATTGTGGAAGGGTTAGCTTGTTCTCAGCTCTCCATACATATGAAACACACTAGAATTGCATGTTTATCTGAGGAGGGACTAGGGGAAGAGGGCACGTTTATGGAGATTACGCAGAACTCCCCAAACCATTCTTTGATGTCAGTACTACAACAAAGGCTGCATGAGCCCTGAATAACAGGATAAAGCTGGCACAATACCCCACTGTCATAGAAATCTGTTCCAGCCTTTTCTCTTATTGACCCTCATCACCATAGTAACTTCATTCTACTTCCTGAATGTTCAGGATATTGCTTAAAGCACCCAACACATATTTACCAAGCACAGACTTTTTCTAGGTACTGAGCTACTTCTCTGCCACCTACCACTTACCACAGTGTACATGATTCCCTCAGTGCATATGGGACTGAATAAAAAACAACAAACCTGGATTACTATGCTGGTTTGTGTCCTCTAACCTCATGCCTAGCTCAGAGCTTCTCATATACACTATCACGTCATAAAGTGCCACCCACAGTTATGCCTCAACGAAATGTGGAATTGTGGAGGAACTAGCCTTTGGACTACCTAAAAATGAGAAAATACCTCTGAACAGAAAATCTTCATGTGTCAAGACATATCATATGTCATTCTGCAGGAAGCCATTCTTAGCAGGATGGTATACTAAAACAGCTCTGATCCACTAGTCTCATAAGTAATCAAGGTTACTAAGAATTAATATTATTCTCCCTAAGAGCACTCACTTTCTAATATAGGGTGCTTCTTTTAAAAAAGAAAATGAAAAGCAAGGAAGCTATATTTTAATAACTGAATTCCAAGCATTATAAGTGGCTGAGGAGACTCTTAGCAAAACAACAACAACCAGAACAACAAAAAAAAACCTCTTCCCTCTCTCTATAGGCAACTGCCTATTTTCCTCACAAGCAGAAAAGTCCTGGCAGAAAAACCATGAATAACTCTCTGAACTTCCAAAAAGAAAAAATAAATCAATAAACTATATACTAGTAGATGATAATAGAGTTAAATGTTAGAAGCAGGAGTCACATAGAGAATTAAATTTTTATTTCTCTCTCTTTTTATTGTTTTTGTTTGTTGGTTTTTGTTTTTAAGAATTGTAGCAAAAAAAAAAACAACATAGAGTGGTATAAAAACATTTCCTAACACGACTAGAAATATGTTTCTGTGTATTATACAGAGATTATGATTTGTATTTATTACAACTAAATAGTCAAAGTCTTCCCCATCCCACCCACAATCAGTGAATAGCAAAGTGTTAGCTGGAATAGAATCTCAAAGTTCTCTAACGGGCTCTCTTCTCTCACTGCTCTGGTTGCTGCATGGCAAGGGGTACACTGTACCATTTAAAGAAGTGTATCTACATTGATGAACATACAATATTTTAGTGTTCTCTATTCTGCTACTGCTTTAACGCAATCACTAAAGCTATACCGGTTCCATTGAATTGTATGCTGGGGTGAGTGTCTCACTACAGCAAGTGGTTAGGACACCAAATAGTGTAGTCCAATGACCCTGAATTTATAAGGAATAAAACTGCCAACAGTTCATAGATTAAATACATTTGACTATTATTGTCACTCTTACAGGTTGCATGAGCTCACTTTCAGCCCTAGGTACACATATTCAACACATATTTCTACACCAAAATAAATATAAATCAGTTAAAAAAAGATAAGCTAAATGAAAAAAAAAAAATCAGATTTGACAAGTTATCAGAACTCTTAAAAAATAAAGTAAAAATATACAGGAAGTTTTACTAGATACCTATAGATGTTTTCACAGTTACTTTTAAAACATTTATTTAATGACAAGTCCTAATATTTAATAAAATGTTTTCTAGCTTTTAATGTATATCCCATTAAATGAATGAACACTCTATTATGACATTCATATTCTATTATGTCTCCTCCTACATCGTACTATCAAGTATGCATATTTAAAATTATTTTTTAACTATCATTGTAGACTTTCTTCTATTTGAAAATTACTGATTTTGATGTCCAATGGATAGTTGTATTTGCTTACTTTTAAAGTTCCTCCCAACTCTTAAATGACTGGTTCTATATTTCAGTAGTCAGGTCATTACTAAGTGTAGAAAATGAAACAATGTGTCTGCATTGCATGAATTCACAGGAATGAAAGGCCTCTTGTCTAACATTCTATCATCCCCCACCTACCATAGAGCCTACTGACCGTTACCCCATTAGAGTGATTTCTTAAAGGTACTTCTAAGGCTTATGCATTTTATTTGGATTCAGGCATTATATTACAAAGGAGGGACAATCAATTAACTTAGATTAGTTTGTCTAATTATTATCAATTAATTGTCATATTGAAAATAAGACCCACAAACAAGCTTTGAGGTGAATGGTTAGGGTGGGAACATGATGTACTGTGCTAAACTAGTTCATCACCTTTACAAGCAGTTTCCCAGCCAACTGACTCTGCTTCTCTCTGCCGTCACATAAAAGGCTACTTCCCCAGAAACTTTGATTTTCCATCATCTAGTAAGGCCTTTGCAGAACTCTCCTCTTGGGTCTACTTCTAGCTCCTCATTATATCCTTTGGACTTAACATTTTTATATTGTCCTTTCTTTCTAAAGCCTAGAGATCTTTTATACACACCCACTGTCATGAGCCAGCACGTTCTAACCTTCCCTAATTTACCGCACTCCCAGCTTGTGAGAACCCTGGGTCTCTGGCTAGACATGGAGGAAAATCAGGTCATAAGACTCCAGGGGGGTAGAACGCAGAGAAAGTAAAAAAGAGGGGCCCATCTAAGCAGCCAGGTAGTCAGAAGGAGCAATGGCAAAGCCTTAAGACAAACGTGGTTTAATTTATAAGTTTTTCCTAGGAGCTGTCAGTCATAGAAACATTACAGTAAGATAAAATTGCCACAAACATTTTAAAACTGAGGTATTAAATGGAATTTTACATAGAACTGAAGCCAAAACTATCATTCCATTTATTTGTTATAAATATAGCATAACTGATAATTTTCCTTTTGAATTGTACAAACACACTGGTTTAAATATCCATATGACCTTTAGAACTTGTTAGTATACATTATAGAATTGTGCCCAATTCATTTATTACTAGCAACTAATTTTCATAAAACTACAAACCACAGAAGCATTCCCATGGAAACTGTGTATTTTTCAACTCTGTAGACTAATATTGTCATCAAGCCAACCACCTAGAAGTGAAGGTATTTAAATATTCCATTATCAGTTCTAGAGTCAGCAAATCTCCCTGATGCTGCATTACATTATCATGGAACACCGGTCTCTGGTTACATTCTGTTGTTGTCAGAATCTCTCTCCTTGTAGAAAGGGAGGAAGTGCCTCTTTGTACAGGGTTTATTACATTACACTCTCCCTGTGTGTCCACAGCAATATTGTGTGGATCAATAGAAAGAGCAAAGAACAAGCCTTCCACTCCCTTAGTCCATCAATATTTAAAATCAGAGCTCTCAGTGGTGGGACAAAAAGGAACACATAACCTGACCTAATTTTTCCCAAGAATTGTCCCCCTCAAAAAATAATAGGGCTTCATAAATTGAGTCAGTAATTAAAAGAAGTAAACTAAGAAATAAGATAGCTACTGTCTTTGCAATTTTGTATATAAATATGCTTTGTAAATAATTAAACACACCGTCTTAGGGAAATCAATGAAATTATAACATGAGGTTACATTGGAAAGGGAGATAGCAGTAGCACCTTGCTGAGCAAATCCATTGCTTTGCTCAATCTGGCTTCCAAAAACAGAATCCCATCCCATGCTTAATTTTCCAAATGCTAATAAAGGAGGGCAGGAGGACATTCATTATTTTATCAAAACATCATAATTTGAAAATGCATGAAATGAGACCAGATTTGGGGGAAGTTAGAAGAAGCCAGATGGAATATCATGTATAATAGCATGGTATATTATTCCCAAACTAATTCAACCGACAAAAAATTAGCATTATCCTATTGTTACTAGTGCATCACAAAGCTATTTCATTAACAAATCAACAATACTCACAGAGTGTTTACTGTAGGCTGAACACTGTGTAGAAACTATAGGCTTTATTTGCAGGTAAGAGGTGAAGAATGTCAGTTTTGAAACATGAAATTAGAACACTTAAGAGTGGAGCACTCATTTTAGAAACTTCAAATAGAAAGAAAAGTTAATTCCTTCTTTTCCCTTGTTTCCCTTCCTTCTGTTCTTCCCTTCTTCCCTCCTCCCCTCCCGCCCACCCCGCTTCCTTCCTTCCACAAATATTGAGTACCTGTATTCCTTAGGTAGTGATCAGAACTGAGAAAATAACAGCAAACAAAACTGACAAGTTCTGCACTCAAATGCTGCTTACATTATTCCAGGGAAATCAGAGGTAAAACAAGTACATAAATTAATTCATTTCAAATGGTAGTGCTACAGAAAAAATAAAACTGGAATTCATATAGTTATGTGCAATTAAATAAAAATGGGAAATAAGATGGTGATGAAGAAGGTATACACCATTAAATAGAATGGTCAGAGAATGTCCTTCTGAATGTTGACGTGTTAGCCAAGACTTGGATGATAAGAAAATGAATATTGTGGGAAAAACACTACAGACAGATAAAACAGCAAGTGGAAAGACATCGAGGAAAGATCAATACAGTTGAAGAAGGACCAGGAAAGCAGTGTATCTGGCATGTGATGAAAGGAGAGCAGTAGGAAATAAGATGGGAAAGGGAAATGGTACAACACCTTAGGTCCTTACAGGTCCTGTGCAGAGTTTGGATTGTATTATCAAGCTGAGTGAAAGTTATTGGGAAATTGTTAAGGAAGAGAGTAGCATGATCTGGTTTATATTTTAGCAGATAACTTAACTATTATGTGGAGTATGAATTTTGAAGGGGAAGCACAAACTCATAGGAACCAGTTAGGAATCTATTGTATTGGCCAGGAGCGAGATGGGTAATTCAAATCAAATCAATCAATTTCTTTTTCCTAATCTGAAACTTCCTATAATGGAAGGTATAATGACCAATGACAACTAAAATAACTGCTCTGGTTTTCTAAGTATGGGTGAATGGATTAAATGAAACAGAAATCTCTTTCTTCAATGTCCATATTGTTCTCCTACGTTTCTAATGAAAAGGAACTGAAAAAAGGAAATATGAAAAGACAAAAGAATGATAACATACCTTTCTGGAAGGACAAGAAAGATGATAACTTACCATTTTTGGCTTTGCAAGATCTGTTGTCTGGCTGCATTACATAGCCCTCTACACAACTGCAAGCATAGGATCCATGTGTATTTCTGCAGGTCTGGCTGCATGTACCATAAATAGCACATTCATCTTGATCTAAAAGGAAAATTGGCATCATTTCTAAGCAGATTTATTGTTGGGCATATTTTTTTTTTTTCTCCTTGAAGAAAACATTTATTTTCAAACATTTGAAATAGACTCTTGTTTTAAAAAAAGAAGAGTCAATTCCAATAAGAGTTTTCAAAATCACACTAACTGAAATAATAAAATTTAAAAATCTGCTGATTCATTGTTTTTTGATAGTTATAGAAACACAAGATTAAATTTAATATCAGATTTTTTTAAGAGGGTTTATTTACATCTTTAATGGGCAGTCTAGAGCTCCTTGGATGTTTTTACAGAGGTATAAAATTGACTCCAAAGAACATCTGTTGCATACTTTTAGTGTTTATGACATTGACTTTTTCACTATTTTAACAAATAACAATCTACTAACATGGTTTTCAATGAACAGATTAAATAAGAGGTCTGAGCCAGGCTATACAAACTTCTCTCACTAAATCAAAAAGAAGAAATTATTAAGCACTTGTTAAGAAGAGAAATTTAATCCTAATTAAACTTGATTTTAATATCTATGGTCCTCCTTATACTCCTTCACTCCTTCCCCTCTCTATAATTCTTTCCTGCAGCAACTATTTAATCTCTATAAACAGCAGATACTTAATGATTCTTAACCAACCAGGCAAACAAACAAAAGAAAATTCTGTCAGCTAATAATTTAGACTAATATGTATATTTAATCTGTTCTGTGTACCAAGCACTACATGAATCCCTGAAGAAACCAAAATTGATAAAACATGGTTCTTACCCTTAAGTGAAACAAGCCTAGTGAAATATAATTTTGGTTCTATAGATTTCCTTATAATAGAGTCATATTCTAGTTATGATAGAAACAGAGAAATGAGTGAAACTTCGTGGAGTTAGAGGGAGAATGTTAGGTGAAGGCTACATATTGATCTGAATTTAAAAGATAATTTGGATTTCCTCAAACTGAATAAAAAGGTATGAGATGAAAAGGGGCATTCCATTTTAACAAAATACCATGTGAAAAGGCATTGGGATGACATAGTGGGGATTTCAAAGAAGTGTGAAGAATGAAGAGAATAAGGGTGTATAAGTATTCACAGATAACACTGAGAAAGTAGTTTTAGGGCCAACTAATGAAGTTATTTGTATGCTAAATTAAAGGGCTATGCATTACACATAGGCACTGGGAAGCATTAATTAGATAATTTACATGATCAACTTTGCATTTTAAAACGAAAGAAACATGAAAAATGGATTGCTGAATGTAGAAAAGAGATCTTGGAATTGTATTTTGAAGTCATATTTTAAACTAAGTCAGTGGCAATGGAAGTGGAGGAAAAGGAATGGACTCAAATGTATAAGAAATAGACAACGTGTGAAGATCGGATATGATGGAAGTGAATGATGGTACAATTTTATATAAAGTGTAGATTTCAGTATAGATATCATGGTAGGAAAAATGAGTTTGGTTTGGATGTATTAAATTTAAGAACTCTGTAGGGAATTTTTGAATAAATGATTAACAAGTAGTTGGAGATATGAGACTGCTAAGATGAGTGAGAAGTGTCTTGGAGTATTTGGGAGTCAGTAGCATATGGATAGTGTATTAGAAACAAAACAAAACAAAATGAAATAGCAGAAGGTTAGATAGGTACCACACAGAGAAAAATGGGAAGTGAGAAAAGCTTTGCTAGAGCAAAATACTGCAGGGCACCAATATGAAAAGAGCAGGCAAGAAAGATAAGTCCATGAGCCTCCTTTGAAGGAGACTTTATGAGAAATTTAAGGAGTTAAGAAAGGTGATCATTTCAAGAATATCAGTGTTCAAAAGCATTATATTCAATGAAGAAGTCCAGTAAAATAAATAATGAAATTGTCATTTGGTTTTGGAAGTTAGGACACTGGTGTACTAACCTTGGTGTAGCGGAAAAATGACATTGCCATAAATGGTAGGTGGATCTTCTTAACTGGAATGTGATTTTGTTTTACTCAGTCCTTAAATGGAATATACAAACTTTGGCCTATTAATGGAGTTTGGTGATTGGAGTTTCGAGATACTGAATTTGAAGAGAATTTGGGACTCTTGGAAATAATTTTTGAGGAAAGGGGTGAGGAAAGAGACAAAAAATGGAAGAAGAGTCCTCAGTTTCTGGCAATGAGTTCTTAAACACTTGTTGTTTTTTTGAACAATAGAAGTGTCCTTTGTTATTTATAATGAGGCCCTTGGGAATACAGTGAGTCACCTGAATGGGATGACTCAGGGTGGCACTACTAGATAATGTCAGGATCAGGGATAGTCACCAGAAAGACAGAACAGGAACTCTCAGCCCCACCCTCTGACACCTCAGAATCCAAGTTAAGAAAGACATTTGCTAAAAAAAAAGCTAAAAGATTACTGAGAAGCAAAGGGGCCATTTTAATTGGAAAACTATGCATTTTTATGGCATTAATTTGCAATTTTCTCAGATTTCTTTAGCTTTATATAATAGTCTGCATTCTTGGATGGCTTGTTTGAAATAAGTAGCTTTGGGGATAGAAAGAACAGTGTTTGAAGGTAAGACTATAGTGATAATGAAATAAATTAAATCTTATATTTGATAAAGTCCAGTCCATAGTGGCAGAAATGATTCTTATCTACTTTCATAGATGTTTCAACTCTAATATTATTGGTTCTTCTTGTTTTTCTGATATGATTATGCTATCCAGGAGAGCAATATAATTAATGATTTCTTTTGTTCTTTCTCCTTAGCCAGAATGCACTGCTATAACACTGATATAACACCACAAAATTGGCAGCAAAGGAATAGGCATGTCATTACTTGTAATGCTGCCTTCTTTCTCCCTTTAAGGACAGAAACTATCCTGGAAATATTACTTCATGAAAGAATAAAAAATAATAAGACCTGGCCATTCAGGAACGCAGAGAAAATAAAAGGAGCTCCTCTTCCACTGGTGACCTTCCATAATGATTGTTGTATAATTCCTTCCTTATATTCAACAAAGTAAATTGATTATGGCTATTTTTATTAATTTAATTAAGAGATTCAGGAGAAAAGATCCATACAATATGTGATGAAAATCCTGACTCCTGCAGGAGTCAGGTATGCCAAAAGGATAAGAAGGATGCAGTATAGATATATTACCCTACCTTGTGTGAATGACAAGTACTATTTTGAAATAAAAATTGTAGGTATGTCCAGAGGTACTATTCACATTTGGCTGACTTTTCTTATTATAAGGAGTCTAGGGTTGCCAGATCCTCTTTTTTTTTTTTTCCCATCTGATCTTTAGTGCACAATCTTCTGATTTTTATGTGTTGACTTAAAATGATGTGAGTTAAATAAATATAACCGCTTGGGCCCCATATAGTCAGATTATTCAGCCTCCGTGTCTGATAGACATTTAATAATAAATGTTTCTATAATATTTGTATGATGCAGAAAATAAATGACAAACTAAAAATTCAAGGCCCAAATATTCATTAAAAAGAAAACAGTAGGCCAGGCTGGTGGCTCAGGTGGTCGGAGCACCGTGCTCCTAACACCAAGGTCATTGGCTCAATTCCCACATGGACAAGTGAGCCGTACCCTCTACAGCTAAGATTGTAAACAACAGCTTTCCCTGGAGCTGGGCTGGCATGAGCAGCCAGAGGTTGGCTTGAGCTGCCGTAGTAGGCTGCTGAGTGCTGCTGTGGGTTGCAGTATGCTGCCATGAGGGTCCGGTAGCCAGTGTGAACAGCCCGGCAGCCAGCGAGAGCTGCTGTGAGCTGCAGACCAGCGACCGACTGCCTTGGGGGTAGGGGCGCAAGGCTCATAATATCAGCATGGGTCAGGGAGCTGTGTCCTACACAACTAGACTGAGAAACAACTGCTTGAACCAGAGTGGGGGGTGGGGAGCAGAAGAAGGGGGGGAAAGCAAAGGAAAAAAGAAAAAAAAAAGCAAACAGCCTCTTCAGATTAAGAATTAATGGGCTCTGAAGACCTGAGTTCTATTACCGAGAAGATGTGTGGTCTTAAATAAGTATCAGGGTATCACTTTTCTCACTTTTGTCGTTAGGATTTTGAACCATACTCTCTCTGAGGGCTCTTCCAAATTTAGGATTCTGTTTTAAGGTAAAAGTGGTGATATTAGAGCAAAGCTTTAAAGTAATCATCAAAGCACCAATTTCTTTGGAAAATATTCCATTTATCAGTGGCTCTGGCAATGAAGTTATTCCTCAATTTTATACATATTAATAGATTTTATATTTTATGTTTTTATATATAGATTTTTAATACCATATGAAATAAAATAATGTATAGTTTATGTTGTGGATATATATATATATATATATATATATATGTATATATATATGTATGTATGTGTATATATGTATATATATACATATATATATATACATATACATATATATACATATATATATATATGTATGTGTATATATGTACACACACACATAGGTAAATATACAGAGGGTGTCAAAAATATTATCTCTATATAACTGCACAATTTTAGAAAGGAAAAAAAATTACTAAAATTGCAATACTCAATATATGACGATAACAAAAGATGAATACAATTCTTGTTTGATTTCTGCAATTACAAGAGGTGCTCAAAGTAGTTACCATCAGCATCCAGACACTTCTGATTATGGCAAACTACTGCTTGAGCTATGTTGACCAAAGTGTCTACTTGTATACTTTTTTTGGTACCCCTGGTGTGTATGTATATGTGTGTGTGCATGTATTCATATGGAGAAGTAACAGAATTGTTCAGTATTGCACATTGAAGTCATTTCAGAAAGTAAATATTTGCTTTAGAGTACTCACAAAAGCAAGAATTAATACATTTCTAAAAAGTGTAAATATTTTTTTATGTCCATTATTGCTGTTGGTAAAATGCTAATTGTCAGAATTACTGATGTGAAAATTGTAAAGAAAATTATATGATTACATATTTTAAAGGGGCATAATATGATTACATATTTTAAAGGGGCATAGGCACAAGATACTTAGGAAGTCAAAAAATTAAATCTAATGTATTAATGATTAATCAAATCTTTTCCCATTGTTTACATTTCTCATATTTGACATTACTACAATATGAACTGAAAATTGATTGGTATAAATGCACACCTGTAACATTTATATTTGTGGTTTGGGGGAGTGGCAACTTTTAAATATCAGGAAAAAAATTAACATAAACACTGTGTGGAGTACATGGGAGGTACTCAAAAGATTTTCATTCAAATTCTGCTCACTAAGCCTCTGTAAAAGAAAACAAATTGAACAGAGTTTCATGTCACACTTACCTTTACATCTTCTCCCATCTTCTTTTACTTCAAATCCATCCTCACAGTAACATCTTGTACTATTTCTGAACATTGCACATTTATACTGACAATTCAACTGCTGGCAGCTGGGTAACAGTTCTGTTGAGAAAAACAAAAATATTATCTCTTTGTAACTGCACACATATATGGTGTTTAAATTTAAATATTGTTAATAAGTACCCAGTGTCTAATAATAATTATATAGTTTTCATTGTTATTCTCCAAAGTTTCTGTGATTGGTCAAACAGTATACATTCCCTTTAAAACATATTACTTTGCATTTGTTTGAAGTATTGTTAATAAAATTTGTGTCAATCTGTTCGGGCTTTCACTTTTTAGTTTATGATGTATGTTCAAAGTCACAAATCCTTTCAAATTCTGGTAAATTAAATTATTTCAAAAAGAACAATGTCAAGTCAGTGCTTGACTTCACCATTTATGCCTTTCTACCTGACACATCAATTGATTTTTCTCTCTTTTGAAGTCTTGTTTTAATTTACCAATCCCTGTGTAACCTTCATAGCAATCAATGTGAATATATTTGATTTCAATAATTTATCTTTCATTGGTGGCAAAATATTAGACAAATAGTGGACATAATATATTTCATTATATTTCAACTCTTTCAGAGCAAATATATCATTCAAGCAAAAGTTAGCCAGCCCTCAGAGCAAATTAGGATTCAGTATGATAAATGCATGAAACAGATACGGATTGACTGGAGCGTATTCAATTCACAAATAATCTGTAACAGGAACAAGATTTGCTAAATTTGAAAAATATATAGATAGAATGCATGACTGACTTTGCTGAAAATAATATTAATGAATTGTTATAATTCCCCCTCTCCCTAAACACACCCCAGGGAGAAAAATAAGGGTTTTGAAGACTAAAACATAGTGATTTAAAATATGTTAATATTTGTCGTAGTTTAGTTGGTGCTTCAGAAAATTATAAATTATAATAAAATTAATGAAGAGTCCAACGTGGAAAAGAATAGCTAGAACATTCCAAACTGAAAATCTGGGATTTTACTGAAAAAATAATTATCTGTATTGCTTTCTTAGCCCAATTACTTTTCAACTGTTTCATGTAACTATTTCACACATCTTCTCTTTTTAAAACTCCAAATCTCCTTCCTAATGTTCACTCACATACGATAATCTTGCTTCCTACTTTTCTGAGAAAACTAAAGCAATCAAGAGATTTTATGTTTCATATTTATTCATCTCTGCATATTCTTGTCCTCCTTGCTTTTCAAACTTGGCTGAACTCATCATCAAAATTCCCAATCCCAACTCCTGTGCACACATCCCATCCCCTCTCACATAGTCAAGGATATCACTTCAGCTATTCTCTACTTCCTAAAATAATCATTTCTGTAAAAAAAATACAAAAACAAAACAGAAAAAAACTTCCATTAGAACAAACTAGAGCGCCTGTCTTTTTTTAATCAATTAACTTTTACTGGAACACAGTCATGCCCTTTTGTAAAATATTACCTATGGCTGCTTTTACACTATAAAGGCATAGCAGACTAGTTGCCTCAAAAACCTATGTCCCACGAAGCCTAATATATTTACTATAGCCATTTACAGAAAGTTTTCTGACCCTTTTACCAGTTCATTCTCAGCACCAAACATGCTCTTATTTTCTCCAACTTAAAAACAAAGAACCTTGCCCTCACTGACCCTACTAGTCTCCACTGCCCAATTCCTCTTTATAACAAAACACACACACAAAAAGAAACTGTCCATACCCATTGTCTCTCTCTTCCTCTTTGTTTCTATCTTAAACCCAATTCATCAAGCTTTCCCATACATTGCTCCATAGAAATTGCTCATGTAAATATCTCTCATGACCTTAGTGCTGAAAAGTACAGTGGTCTTTTCTCAGTCCTCATCTTAATTATCTATGGTATCAGCAGCAGTAGACGGGTAGACACTTCTTCCGGATACAGATTCATCCCTTTGCTTTCAGGGCTCCATACTCTTGGTTTTCCTCCTATTTCATAGCCTCCTCTCCAGGGTCTCTCCTCTTTTTGTCCGTTTCCTAAGATTGGAGTGCCCTGGGGAAGCAACTGTGGTCTTTTTCTTTCTCTATCAATATGCTACTGACAAACACATTGAGTATCATGGCTTCCCCTCTAACTAGAACACAACAGCTGTACCATAATTTTAAAACTAGTTGTGTCCTCTTCAACTTTTAATTTTCACTGTTCTGATTACAATCATTGCTTTATATTACAGTTCATTTTCCTTGAAAAACCTGGAACAATTTGTTTCCTTGATATAAATTTAACTGATATACAAATCAATTATATCTTACTTGGCGGTTTAGATTTGGGGTGAGTGCTAATTATATGCTACTATAAATGTTAATGTTTACATACTGTACAAAGACTAGTAATCTGGTCTATAATAATACATCATTAATAAAAAATATGAAATATATGGTTCTTTGGAAACTATGGCATTTCTGCTTTGTATTATGATATTTACATTTTGGTTTTCCCCCACTGATATCTATAGATACAAATTATAAATCTAATATACATCAAGTTCTTCAAATATGCAATATTGTTGAAACTCACAACAGTCAAACAGGTAGATATTATGATAAGTTACATTTTATAGATGAGGAAACTGATGGTTGAATACTAACCCAAGATTATACAGCAAATATATGACAGAGCTAGCATTCAAAACAAGGTCATTCTGACTACAAAGACTTTCTTCTAAATAATGCCTCTAATTCTCACTGTACAATCTGGTGACAGTTAAAACCATGGTGTATACACTATATTTTGTTGTTGTTGTTGGTTTGTCTAGGCCTAGTAATGTGCTATAGAAATGGGAAGTGTTTCATAATTTTTATAGGATGCATGAATCAATAAATCAATAAAATAGCTTAACACTAGGATGAAGATTAACACTCTCAGGTGGCATTTCTACTTCATTAAATTAAACTAGGTCTTAAAGATAGTTCATTTGCATCGTCAAGGTGGGTAATTGAGTTGTCAAATCTTGTTTGATTATGGTGGAATCAATCCAAAATTGTCTTGCATATATATGCCACTTTAGTGCAACATTGATTGAACACCTAGTCAATGTTAAGCACTCTGCTGGGGTTCCATAGATGCAAAATGGCTTTAGACAAATTAAATGATTACAATATGAGTGTGGAAGTGGGCGGGGTTAAGTGGAAAGAACAATCATATTACAAAATAGCTGTAATTCATAGAAAAAAACCAACAACATACATGCTAAATAAAAATACAAATAGCCTGAGCTGAAAGGAGGATTCATTCACAGATTAGAAATAGGGGTAAGTATCCAGAAAACAGCTGTGAAAGAAATTTAACTTATGCTAAAATTTAAAAAAATAAAAAAGAGTAAAGCAGACAAAATTTATAAGGCGTCCCAGAAAAAGCAGACAATATAAGAAAATAAATTAAAAATACATTGAAACATACAAGAAGTACAGACAATGATAAATAAACTTGTGTGGCTAAACCATAGTGTATGATATGGTAGGAAATGGAACTACAATTATTGTTTCAGACAAGGTCAAAATGAACTAATTCTTAGATTAAGTAGAATATCCTGTCCTGATAATAGGAGTCATCGCTAGTTATGGAGGACAGAAGTGATATTCTCTGACTTACATTGTTTGAAGAGAGAAAGATGAGGGAAAAATAGTGAGGGAAGAAAAGCCATCACATGGAGAGAAATGGCAAAGGCATAAATTAGGACTATGATTATTTAGATGAACGGATGACCAAAAACTTGGTAAAAGTATTATTCAATGACATTGAGTTAACAGTACCAACAAAATGAATTAAGAATAACAGGAGGACTGGAACTTTGGGGAGAAATAATAAATTTGCCTTTGACTAACTGAAAATGTGGATGAGATAATAAATAGGAGAAAGTTGAGAATCTGAGTCTAGCTAAGAAAAGAAGTCTGCATTGGAGATGTAGATTTGAACGTCATAAATGTATCAGGTTGGTGCAAAAGTAATTGCAGTTTTTGCAATTGTTTTTAATATTTTAAACCCCAATTACTTTTACACCAACCTAATAAAATTGGTAATTGCAGTTCAAAGAGGAAAGAATCATCCTTTATAAAGAACAGTTATGATAAAACTAAAACCGGAGAATTTTCATATATGAAGGGAAAGCACAAGAGAGATGTTGACAAAGAAAACTGAGAAATAATCAAATATATAGATGAAAACCCTAGAAAGCCTCACAAAACCTAAGGTAGAAGAACAGTTAATTGAAGCAAGCAGAGCCATAAATGTCAAATTCTTAGAGAAATATACTTGGATGAAGCCCCAACAATACACTGGGTTTCCTAATAGGATCAATTAAGACCAGAGAGGACCAAGATTAATGTAGTAATGGATAGGGACAGAAAGAAGAAGCAGGAAAGTTTTCTCATAAGACAGACTAAAATATGTTATAGCATAAAGGGAATGGAGTTAAGGGTATTACCTAATTTATTTAGTTTATACCTTAAGGCATGTATATTAACTCAGTGCTTTAAATGTATTATTTTTTCCACTTAACCACTTAACCCAATTCCATTTTTCCCCTGTATCAATCCAAAGTAAAAAAATCCATGGCCTATTGGTTCCATATTTCTGCCCTCTCCAATCCAATCCAATGTGTGTTGAAAAAAGTTATCAATATGAGGGAAGTTATGAGGAGAACTGAGGAGAAATAAGAGAAAATGGGGGAAAAAATGAGTAGGAAAGGGCATTTTTCACACATGGTTTTGGACATTAGGTGGGAATCGGGTGGTTGAAAATAGCAAAAGAGACAAGAGTAACTTAGCTTTAGGTTTATTGAATTTATCCTATATGAGAGTTTGTGTATGTGCAGAGACGTAATAGGAAGACAATTAAACAATATATGATACCAGGTGAAATGATAAACATTGATTTTTTTAATAGATCATGAAGAACTATGAACTAATAACATGAAAAAATAAAATTTGGCTTTACTGTGAAAGCAATTACTAATTACTGTAATGTTATCTATTTGAACTGCTTACCGTTTATGCTTAATTATGTGCAACACTATAATGATTATGTATGTAATTAAAATTGCATCAGATTAATTTTGTTGGAAAGCTTATTTGAGTAGAAAAGAAATTTTGTACTTGAATCACTGGTCTTTACAAAATGCTTTTTATGAAGCACGGTCATTTTTTCATGCAACATTATCATTGGTTTGGATCTTAGACTGAATTAGGAAGACCACTAGTAGTTAAGGGGTTGAAATATGCAAGTCACAATACAGATATGTAAACATAGTATCTAATTTGTATTCCTCAGCATTATCATAAAAGGAAAGTGTCTTTTTAATTAAGGGACAGGAGCTATTATTTCAGGAATTAAATCTAATCCAATTGATGAAGACTCACTCCTTTCTGTTATTTTTAAGGAATCTTGGGGTGTCCTTTTCAAAGTCGTACAGGGGAATATTATAAAAATGTGAATATATTTTTTTCTATCAAATGCAAGTTAGCAGTTTACAATTAGTGGGTAATTTTGAGGCATCTAATTTTCTAAGCCATTCTTTAACTTAGAAATAGATTTAATAAATAGATTCCTAAATTTGTATTACTAATAAATAGTAAAAAGAATATGAGGATAGAAAATTAATTCAGACTAAATGTCATATCTCTTTCACCGCTTTTTTTCTTTTTTCCTGTGTGCTGATAGAGTGTTATGGTTAAGGCCTGGGACTCTGAAGCCAGAATATCTAGGCTCTAACCCTAGTTTTACTAATTTCAAGCTATGTGAGTGTGGTAAAGAACAGATAATGTTCATCAATTCTGTTTCCTCTTCCTGGACACATGAAATTATTCCATTTCCCAGTTGGCTTGCTACTAGGTTGGAGACATATATCTGGGTTCTAGACAATGTAATATAGGCAAAATTAGTACATGCCGCTTTTGGAACTGGCCTCTAAAATGTTCTGTCAATCTTCCACTTTTTTCACCTGTCAACCCTCTGAATGCAGGGAATCTGGAAGAAGACTTACAGGATCTTTGGGTAGAGGCCCCAAATTGAGGGAGCATAGAACAACACATGGGGAGCATCTGCTGGACCTAACTCGACTGCGATGGGTGAAAATCTGGATTTTTGTTGCATTAAACCCCTGGATATGAGGATTGTTTGTGACATAATACCATGGTGATTGGTAAATGACATAAGCTCTTTATACCTGTTTTTCTTTATTGCTAAAATGGAGATAATAATAGAAACTACCTCAAAGGGTTGTTACGAGGTTTAAATGAGGTAAGTCACAAATTTCTTAAAATATTGCCTGCCTTGGTAACTCTTTTTATCATCCTTATTATTTTTATTATCACTGTACCATTTAAGCTTAATCATCCATTCAGCACAACAGAATATATATTGTCAATATTCTCATAATTTTCATACTCTTCAGGCAATTTGAAACTATTTCTTTTTACAACAGAAAAGCTTTCTCTTTTGCTCTTTTAGTCTTTGGGAGTTATACGACATAGAGTTTTGCCCCCAAATCACTTGTACAAATTTTTATGTTTTCCAGAGAAGATACTTTTTAGGTAAATTCTCATGAAACAGTTTACTTAATTGCAAAGTCCCCACCACATATGGAAACAGTAATCATAGGAAATAAAGATTTGTCTGTACTGGCTAACTTGTTTCTGTAAAATATAAATATTACACTCTGAAGCAATAATTAATTTGCTGCATAAACATGGACTAATTAACAATTCAGGTAAGCAAATTTCACAAATACAGTAGCATGCACAGTCTTTAAGGACTGTTATGCTTTTTAAGAGCATTGGGTTTAGAATACATTTCCATAAATGTATGCAGGTTTATGATCTAGGAAATGGATACAAATAAATTTTGCTAACCTGCCTCAGAGTAAACACAGGACAGTAGAAAGTGGTGATCAGAAGTCAATAACCTGATTCCAACAATGACAAGATTCCAACAATTATAATAAGTACAAGTTTTGACTGGTAGGAGGTTTCTTCCCTCATCAATTTTGTTTATGTAAATATCTCTAAGCCACAGGACCACTGTTTGCAATCTTGCACGTGTAGCCATCAGTTTATCCACAGTGTAGTGAACAGCAATATTCTGGCAGCCTTTGCGATCTATAATCAAACCATTCACATCGATTGTGTATTGGACTTAGCAGGATAGTGAGAACACAGCTACACTATTTTATTCATGTGCTTCTAGATTATACGTTTCTCCCTGAGAGGAAATTAGAACTTGTTTAAACTCTTTGGAAATACAAAGAGATATAGATACCTTTCCGAATATATACGTTAACTGAGACATTATTTTACAAAATGGGATGATGTTTCATTCTCAATTTTAGTAATCAAATTACTCCTTGAATTTGGCTTATATGAAAGTGCTTTTTAACCATGAACTATAATCTTAGTAATGAGGAAAAACATATTTTTACTGAGATAGCACATCGGAAAGATAAGTATTTCACTCACTTTTTGAACTTGGATTGAAAATCTGATGCAGCTACTTATCATGCCAGACAGCCCATCTTGTCAGCAGGACATATGCTCCACATATTTAGAATGGTGATAATTTGTGTCACATCATTCATTCTCTCACCCCTGTTTCCTTGGCCTAGTAAAATGCAATCGTGAGCTGCCTTGCAGAGACTAGGATGCTCCTTCTGACCTCTAACATGGATTTCTTCAGAATTATTTGCTTAGTGCTAAACTACAACCCTGGCCTCAAAGTTTCAGTGTGTTCTCATGTAGAAAGATATAACATTAAGGAAATGCTTTACTAATGATTTTTTTGGTCCCATTTTTGTTATTATGGTATAATTTACATGTAGTAAAATTCATTCTCTTTAGTGTATAGTTCATTGAGTTTAGATAAATGCATATAGTTGTGTAACCAATACCATCATCAAGCTATAGAAAAGGACAATTATCCCAAAATAATTTCCTGCGCCCTTCTGCGGTCAACTCCTTTCCCTACTGTCAGTTTTTGGCAATCATTGATCTGTTTTCTGTCTCAGTAGCTTTGCCATTCCCAGCGTGTTATATAAATGGAATTATCCAGATGATAGCATCTTTTCTTAGCATAACATTTTTGAGATTCATCCATGCTATTTTATCAATAGTTCCCTCCTTCATTTGACGAATAGTATTCCATTGTATGAGTGTACTTCGGTTTGTTTATTCATTTCACAACTGATGGGTATTTGAGTTATTTCTAGTTTGGCTTGATTGTGAATAAAGTTGCTATATACATTTACATAAAAGTTTTGTGCAAATATAGGCTATCATTTCATTTGGGTAATTATTGGAAGGCATGCTTATAGGGTAAAAGGATATTTTATTTTGTAAGAAACTCTCAAGCTTTTTTCCAAAGTGTCTATACCACTTTGCATTCCCACTATTGATACATATATCTCTCAGCTACTTGGCCTTCTGCCCACCACTACTTATTATCAGCTTTTTATTTAATTTTAATTTTTAAGCCATTTTAATCAGTATGTAATGGTACCTGATTGTAGTTTTAATTTGTATTCCCCAATGACTCATGGTATTCAATATTTTTTCATGTGCTCATTTGCCAGTCATATGACACCTATGGTGAACTGACTGATTTTTTTGCCCACTTTTTATTAGTTTTATTTAATTGAGTTTTGAGAGGGAATATTATCTATCTGTCTGTCTGTCTGTCTATCTATCTATCTATCTATCTATCTATCTATCTATCATCTATCTATCTATCTATCTATCTATCTATCTATCTATCTATCTATCTATCTATCTATCTATAATATACAGTGTGATAAAAATACAGTGAATGTTTAAATAAAAAAAAAATATTATAGTAAAAGACACATTGCCATTAATCCCCCTCAAAATACTCTCCCTCACTTGGAACAAACTTATTCCATCATTCTTGCCACTTTCTGAAGCAGTTCTGGAAGTTGTCTTTCATGAGTGTTTTTACTTGTGCTATCGTGGCTACAAGTTTCTGCATACAAATTTATTATGAGATATTTGATTTGTAAATATTTTCTCCCAGTCTGTACCTTCTCTTTTCACTTTTCATTAGTGCTTTTCAAATACTAGAATTATGAAGAAAAATATTTCTTAATTTTGATAAAATCCAATTTCTCAGTATTTTCTTTTTTGTTTGAATCATGCTTTGGTGTTAAAGCTAAGCATTTCTTGTAAAAGCCAATGTCTCCTATGTTTCCATTTAAAAGGTTTCTATAGTTTTAGATTTCTGGTCTAGTTTGAGTTAGTTTTCATATATAGTGTAAAATATGAATTAAAGTTTATTTTTTTCTTTTTGCGTTAAATATTGAACTTTTCCAACACCATTTATTGAGCAAGACTAACACTTCTCCATTGAATTAATTACCTTTGTATCCTGTTAAAAATCAATTATGGGTGCATCTCTGTACTCCTGTGTTTCATTAATCTACATGTTTATCCTTTCTCCAAAAGCATACCGTTTTGATATAATAAATTTTGAAATCTGATAGCATGAATTTTTATGCTAAGTTCTTGTTTTTTCAAGATTGCTTTACATTTTAGTTTTATTTCCATAAACATTTAAGAAACAGATTGTCAGTTTCTATGAGATCGGGCTAGGACTTTAATTGGAATTATGTTAAATCTATAGATTTGGGAAGACTGTCATCTTAACACTATTAAGTCTCCAAATCTACAAATATGGTGTATATGGGATGATTTTTTTTTTTTTGGGGGGGGACCTTTTCTTCACAAGTTTCCAGCACACTCTGCACATATATATTCGCTTTATATCTAAGTATTTCATAGTCTGGGTTTTTTCATATGTGCTATTGTTTATTTCAATTTCCTGTTGCACATTGCTAGCATTTCTAAATACAATTGATTCTTACATGTTAACCTTGTATTCTATGACCTTGGTAAACTCACAAAAAGACACAAATTGTAAATATCAGCAAGGAAAGAGAGGTTGTTGCAACAGAACTTACAGCTTTAAAACAATAAGAAAAAACTATGAACAACTCTTAAGTTTGACAACATAGATAAAAGAGAAAAGTTCCTTGAAAGATACAAACTGCCAAAGATCACTCAATAAGAAGCAGGTAATGTGAATATTTCTATGTTTTTAAAAAAACGAATTTATAGTTAAAAAGCTGTTCATAGGTCCAGATGGCTTCACTAGAGATTTTACCAAACATTTGGAGAAAAAATAACACCAATTCTACACAAACATTTCTAGAAAAGAGAAGGAAAGTAAACATTTACTAACTCATTTTATAAGGCCAGAATCACCCTAACACCAAAATCGTACAAATACATTAAAGAAAAAAAAAGAAGAAAAAAGAAAAAAAACCTGTAGACAAACATTCCCTTTGTACATAGAGGCAAAATTCCTAATAATCCAAATCTAGCAACATCAAAAAGAATGATATATTTTGACTATGTGAGGTTTATTATTAATACAGGCTGGTTTTAGCATTTGAAAATCAATTAATACAGGTCATCATATCAGTAGAGTAAAAGAAAAGAAAACCTATGATCATTTCAATAGATGCCCAAAAGGCATTTAACAGAAAGCAATACCCATTCACAATAAAAACAAAAATAAAAATTGCTTAGCAATATAGTAATAAAGGGTATTTTGTAAACCTGATTGAATTATTTTTCCACAGAATGAGGAACAAGTCATAACAGGAGTAGGATAACTGCTCCTACCACTCATATTCAGTAAGGAATGGGAGGTCATAGCTAGGTCCTTAAGGTGATAAAGATATTTTAAGGTTTACAAATTAGAAAGAATGAAATAAATAAATAAAAATATTTTCAAAGAACACAATTGCCTACATAGAAAAACAAAAACATAAAAATACCCTACCAAAAAGCCTGCAGAAATAATAAGCAATTTTTAAAAATTTCTATTTAATAAATGCACATGAATAAGCTGTCACCTGATAGTATTTATTTTGCATATTAATATCCCTTATGGGTTAAACATTCTTTCAAAAGAAAAAGCACAGTTCTGTGTAATTTAGATGTGCTATTATGAGGTTGAAGTTGTATACTAATCATGTAGTTTAAGAAAATATTCTGTGGACTGAGTTTAAAGTTTATAACACATAATATACTTTTTTTAAAAAAATGATGTGTGTGTGTATGTGTGTGTGGGTGGGTGTATACTCAACACATACATCTTCCAATTGTTTTTAATAGCTGTATATTATGCTCTATTGATGATTAGTAATTTAATAAATCAATTACCTGCTGACACATTTAGTTTATATAGAAATACAACTATCTGTTCAGAAACAGTTTTACTCTTTATTTTATACTGAAGAGGAGTTTCTAAGAAGTGCTACCCAGCTAGAGACTCTCGGTCCTGCCTTTCCTTACAACAGCTTAGGGCCTCATAACTTGTTCTCACTAATCAAAGGTATGTAGAAATTATATGCATCTCTTCTGCATCAGGAAGTTTAAGAGTGAAGATGTCTTCTCCACTCCCATATTCTCTTATTCTCCTATTTACAGTCTGGAAAAATCAAATTATGGCCACACTTTCATGCTGTTTTCTCATATATTTCTCTGTATATACCAAGAATACAACTCTGAGGTATGCTACCATGTATTCTTTGAAATGTATGCATTAAGTAAAAGGAAAACCAAAGTACAAAAACAAAATCCTCCGAGTGTCCCATGCAAATGCTAAGAGATTTTTCTCATTTTATGTCATAATTGCAAGTTTAGGGTTTACTGAGAGAAGGAATTCAAACCGTCCCATCTCACTGGCTAACTATGGATGGAAACTGCTAATTTTGGTTCTCCAAATAAAATAAATTATAGTAATATACCAACTTTAGATATTTTATTTTATTTTAATAGCATTACAAAGTTTACATATGCACATTTTGAAAAAGATTTTATTCATAGAAAATTTAAATCTATTTACCAAGGCAGAATTAAAGAAGAAGAGACTAATTTTTTTATTGTATGAAAAGACAGATTTGGCTTCAATATCCACCAACAAAATTTGCTAAATAAGAAACCTGTAATCTGCAGGTATAAGTTATTAGTGGGGATATTGTTCAAGAAAAGTGATTACTTCAGTTTTATCTATAAGAGGGCATGAGAAGATAAAATAAAGCAACACATGCTGGTGTGGAGTTCTCAGAACAAATTACATAAGAATAATGATATTACTGACACTTCATAGGGATAGTGTGAGGTTTTAACACAGTAATTCAATAGAACCATTTAGCTTAGTGTCTGACATATTTTAAATACCCGTTGCAGGTTGGCAGAGTACTATCATTATAATCATCAACAATACCTCCACCGAAGGGATCCAGAAATTTTCATTTCTATTGTTTGTTTATATAAAACAACAGACTAGGCATACTTGGTAATTTGAAATGTGCCTTAGTCCTTAAAGTAGAAGACAGATTTATTTGTAATATCTCTTACCAGATATTTAACTCTAGACTAGTTTTTTAATCTTTCCAAAACTTAACTTTCAACTGAGCACATGTTTTGGTAAATTTTATGACTATTAAAAGGCATAATGAGAGCAAATATGCTCTATAATTTTTCAAGTATCATATAACTGCTGAGATAAGAACTGGAATTGGAATAGATAAGGAAAAGAAAGCTGAGAATGCTAGGTGCATTATGCTGTTAAAGCCAGTATTTTGCGGTATTATACATCGTGTTTAGTATTTTGCATTTGATTTTGCAGTAAGGATTATATGCTAGATTAACTAATAAGATAACTATTGTCAGGTCTTTGCTGGTTCAATATATTTAGTTGTGAACACAGAGAAACTATGCTTAAGGAAAAAAAAAATAAAAGAACAAAAACTATATTTACCACAAGAGCCTGAGAAAAATACAATTACCTAGTAAAATTGTATACATCTACTAAAAGAATTTTTCATGCCTAGAGGTAGAGGGTAAGAAAATGAACATATGTTTGAAGGATTATATATATATAAATTATATAAGCATATTACATAGCTTATATGAGATAAACATAATGGAATGGAGGTTATAGTAACAACTGGGTTAGAGGAAGTGAAGAAACATGAATGAAGAACTCTCTTTTGCAAAGGGAGTTCACAACTTATGGCAATTTCTGCATGTGAAGAAGCTTAGAGGTACTTGTGACTAAATCTGTGTATAAACTGAAGATAAATAAAAGTGGTCCCCCCACTTCAAAGGGCAAATACCCTTCTCTTAAACCCTCATACTAACTAGCCCCAGTCCATAGGAGGCAGTGATGACCTTTGGAAGGTGTCTGTTAAGTTCAATACAATGAGAATGAACACAGACAAATGTAACACAGTTCCTGGCATATATTAGGCTGAAACATGCTCACTAACTATGTTAAGCATAACAATTATACATACCTCTTCACCTCTGCACTTAGTCAAATCCTCAATAAATGATAAGAAAGGCACAAACCAATAAGATTGAAGAAAATAAGAAAAGAGACTAGAAAGAAAACAATAATAATATATATATATATACATATATACATATATATGTATATATATATATATATATATATATATATATATATACACACACACAAAAATGTAGAAGTAAAGAGGCAATAAATGAGTGCTGATTGACCTTAGTCTTTTAGAGTACTAAGTAAGTAAAAACTAAGCCAAGGGTTGAAGGAGATTGTAAGGGATGATTATCAGGGCTGTTGTATTCCGAACACACAGGCTATATACTGTACAACTTATGGGGGCACTATTAAAATTTGATATGAATGGATTTCAAGTTGTACAACATGGAAGCCCTTGGAGCCAAGAAGCAAGTATATACAATATCAAAATTCTGGAATGGCTTAGAAATGGAAGGCACTTAATAGCCCTGAAAGGAGAAGGAGTGGGAGTAAGGTAGATTGGGGATGTAAACAGGAGAATTGATTGCAAGGAAAAGTTAGACCTATATTTCTTCTTCTAAGCCTTGCAGCAGAACACTGAAGGTTTGTTCTCTGAAGAGACTGAACTAGAGTAATTCTTACCTGGAGAATAAAAGGCAGAGAAAAAGGCAAAACTATCACATTAAAAAGAGGAGGAATATACCCATAGGGTGGGAGCTCTTTTCCAGAAACAGAACAAGAATACTGGGCTTCAACTGCTCTCATCACTCATACGGCAGAGTTTCCACACCAAGAGAGACAAGCCAAGAAGACCAAAAGCAACCACACCCACTTAGAATGCCAATGGTTAATCAGAAGTGTCACTCTGAGAAAAATGGGACACTGTACCTATCTCCAGCTCCAGAGCAGTGATGTGCAGATTCTGTCTGAGGGAAAGCAAGCTTGAAGAACATGAAAGCTAGGTCATTCTCCCCATGAGAACTGACTTTCTTTGGAACACAGTATGGGGGAAGATCAAGCCTAAAAGCACTGCCAAAAGCAATGGAGTTGTTGGTGGTAGTTAATTCAGACAAGGATGGTAGCTCCATGGGAGCAACAAACCAAAACATAGGTCAGCTAGAATAAGAGGAAAAGATGGATAAGAAGAAGAATCCTACCAGAGTTAAAAAGAAAAAAAAAAAAAAAGAAATTCAAAGTCTGCTTCAGAAAAGTAGCCAAAATTTCATTGAATAAGACTGTAGAGGAATTTATGCCTAAGTATATTCTTTTCTTTTCAAACAAGAGACAAATCAGATCATAATTAGGGCATGGAATGGGAGAAAATAAATATATAAATATATTTTTAAATTATATATCCGATCAGGAATTATGATTCATAATTATAAAAACTTTTACAACTCAACAACAACAAAAACAAAACAAAAAATTAAAATGAGCAAAAAACTTAGATGTTTCTCCAAAAGAATATATATATATATATCTCCAATAAGCACATGACAAAATGTTTATCAACATGATTAATCATTAGGGAAATGAAAATGAAACCCACAATGAGATACCATTTCACACTCATTAAGATGGCCATGATTAAAAAAAGAAAATTAAAAAAATAAACAGAAAATAGCAAGTGTTGCCAAGGATATGTAGAAGCTGCAACGCTGTGCATTTCTGGTAGTAATGTAAAATGGTGCAGTCACTATGCAAAATGTTTTTTTTGTTCCTTAATAAGTTAAATACTTGATTACCATGTTATCCAGCAATCCTATTTTTGGGCCCATAACCAAAATAATTGAATGAAGGGATTTGAACATGTATTTATACACCCTTATTCACAGTAATATTGTTCAAAATAACTGAAAGGTAGAAACCACCTAAATGGTAAATAAAAAAAAAAGGAAATAAACAAAGTGTGATACATACATACAATGGAATATTGTGCCACAGCATGGAATATTGTGTCCCAGCATGTGCCCCAGAATAAATAAACCTTAAATATGTAATGCAAAGTAAAATAAGCCAGTCATAAAAAGATGAATGTTGTACGACTCCACTTATGTGTACCTAGAATGGTCAAATTCATAGAGATAAAATACAATATTGGTTGCCAGAGTTGGGGTCGGGGATGGAGATTTACGGTTTAATTTGTGTGGAGTTGCAGTTTGGTGAGCTGAAAAAGTCTGTACTTTATGTACTTAATGCCACAGAGCTAGACACTTGAAAATGGTTAAAATGCTAAGTTTGATGATATGTTTATGGTACCATATTAAACAAAATTCAAAAACAGAAATAAATGGAGCTCTGAAAATGCCTAACCAAAAAGAGCAAACGAGTTCATATAAACAGAATGGTAATTTATCAAAATGAATTAAATGGAAATTATTGATTTAAAAAGAACAATATCTAAAATGGGAGAAAAATCTAGAAAGTTACCGTACTAAATTTGAACTAACTGAAGAACTGACAAACATGACAATAAATTATGCAATCAGAAGATTGAAGGAAAAAAAAGACTGTAGAAAAATAAAAACATTTTCAGATAATGTGGGACATCATTAACATATCAACATACAAATAATGAGAATAGCAAAAAGAGAGGAGAGATATAAAAGGACAGAACAAATTTAAAAAAATAATAACTGAAAAAGTCCTAAGTTTGATGACAAATATTAACACATCCCAAAAGCTCATAACTCTCCAGGTATATTAAATACAAAGTCATTTGCATTCACACTGAGAAACACCATAGTTAAAATTTAAAAGACAAAGACAAAAAAATCTTGAGAGCAACTAAAGAAAAATGATATATCCCTTTCAATGAAGCTCCAATATGTAGAACAGCTGATTTCTCATGTGAAACAATGGAGGTTAGAAGAGAGTGGAATGACATATTCAGAGTGTTGAAACAAACGAAAATGCCAACCAAGAATCTTACATCCAGTAAAGCTCTCTTTCAAAAATAAGGGCAAAATACAGACAGTTCAGATAAACTGAGAGAATTTATTGCTAGCAAAGACAACTTATAAGAAATACTAAAGGCAATTTTTCAGGTTGAACGCAGGTGACTCTGGGTAGTAAATAAAATTTATATGAAAAAAGAAAGAACATCAGTAATGATACTTATGTAGGTAAGTATAAAATATATAATTGCATAATTCTTATTTTTCTCTTATCTGATTTATAAAGACATTGTGAAAAACAATATGTATATTAATGTATTGTGGTGCTTGTAACACAAGAATGTAATATTATAACAATACTGTGTTTCCCCGAAAATAAGACTTAGCTGGACAATCAACTCTAATGTGTCCTTTGGAGCAAAAATTAATATAAGACCTGGTATTATATTATATTATATTATATTATATTATATTATATTATATTACATTACATTACATTACATTACATTACATTACATTATATTATATTATATTATATTATATAAGACCAGGTCTTATATTATATTAAAATAAGACAGGCTTTTATATTAATTTTTGCTCCCAAAGACATATTAGAGCTGCTTGTCAGGCTAGGTCTTATTTTCAGGGTAACATGGTAATAACATGAAAACAGGAAGAAGAAATAGAGTTACATAGGAATAATGTTTCTATATTGAAAGAAAATATAAATCTGAGTAGATTCTGATAAGTTGAGACATATATTGTGAACCCTAGAGCAACGATTAAGAAAATAACTGAAACATAATGAAATAAACTATTAAAGGAATTAAAGCATTACACTAGACAACATTCACTTAAAACAAGGGAAAACAATAAGGAGGAATAGCAGAGCAAGAGACATGAAATGTATAGAAAACAAAAAATAAAATGGCAAACAAATCAGACTGTATCAATAATGATATTAATGTTAATGGATTAAACGTCCAATCAAAAGTCAGAGAGAATACAAGGCTGGATAAAAAGTTATGATACAACTATATATGCCATGTACAAGAGACACACTTTAAACTGAAAATACAAATAGATTGAACGTAAAAGGTTGGGTAAAAGTATATGCAAAGAGCAAACATAAAAAAAAAAATTGAAATGGCTATAGTAGCATCAGACAAAATTGACTTTAAAACAAAAACATATTACATTAGAGATGGAGAATAATGTTTTATAATAATAAAATGATTTATTAATCAGGAAGATATAGTAATTATAAACATATGTATACCTAAAAACAGATTATATGAATTAAAAAATGCATAACTGCAGGGAAAAGTAGATAATTCATCAATAATATTTGAGGATGTCAATGCCCTACTTTCAATAATGGATAGAATGACTAGACAGTAGATCAACCATTAATAGAAGACTTTAACACATAAACAGCTAGACCTAGCAGTTATCTGTTATACTATACTCAACAATAGCAAAATACGCATTCTCTTAAGCACACATGGAACTTTCTTCAGGTAGACTATTTTCTAGGCCAGAAATCAAGATTCTACAAAGTTAAATTGAAATCATACAAAGTATGATCTCAAAACATAGGAAATAAAATTAAAAATCAATAACAGAAACAAATGTGTGGAAGAAATAAGAATGTGGACACAGAAGAATACACTCCTAACTCCTAAATAACCAATCAACAAATAAATCACAAAGGAAATTACAAAATACTTTTAGATGAATGAAAATGAAAAGCATAATACACCAAAATTTATAGAATGTAAATGAAGAACTATGTAGACATAAATGTGTAGCTGTAAATGCCTATACTATTTTTTAAAAATGTTAAAGACAGATCTCAAATAAATAATCTAGTCTTTCAAAAAAGACAATGAAAAAATAAATCCCTACAGAGAAATACCAAGACCTAGATAGCTACATCAGTGAATTCTGCTAAACATTTAAAGGAGAATTAATATCAATTATTTACCAACTTGTGAAAAAAATAGAACAGGAGGATATGCATTCCAACTCAGCCAGTATTAAGCTGATATCAAGGCCAGAACAAAACATAAAAATATAAAACTACAGACACTATCAATGTAAAACAAACTACAAAACGAAAAATCAACTACTATAAACACAAAAATTTACAACTAAATATTAGCAAACCAAATCCAGCAACATAATAAGGATGATATTCCATAAACAAGTGGGACTCTATACAAGAAAGGCAGGTTGGTTTATTAATGACAATTCAATTAGTATAATATATATCAATAGAATAAAGAAAAAATACATGATTATCTCAATAGAAACAGAAAAGGTATCTGAAAAAAATTGAGAGCCCTTAAAATACTCAACATGAATTACTTTTATATCAAAATTATTAATTGGAAAAAATAGGAACCAGATGGCGACTCTAAAGGGTCTTGATATATAATCAACGAAAGCATTTTTACTCTTTGGGGTGTTTTCTGAGGGATTTCATAAAACAAAAGTATTATTTTTAGTGGCTCTTATGTTTTTAGTGAAGATCATCTTAGTTAGACACTTTTACTCAGTGTCTTCCACAAGTATTTTAATTGCTTTATCATTTTCTTGCTTCAGTGTAATTATGAATACAGTTGAGATGACACTAAGTAATATATCTCCAAGCTGTAATTACCTGGACCACAATATTACAATGAAAACTTTAGCTTTTGTGGACTATACAATAAGGAAATAGAAAGACAACTAAGGAAAAAATTAATATATTAACCACAAGTACTATTTACAGTAAGAGATTATATATATTTGCAAACTGGAAGATAAACTAAAATCCCCCCAAATAAGAAACTGTTATTTTAAATAACTATAAGAACTCAAGCTTACCCTTTCAATGAAAGTCCATACGTAAGAACATTTATTTTGAATCCTGAGCACAAGTCACACTTCATAAAAATCCTAACTGTGACCAATTTCCATTTCTTAGTTTCATTAAATGCATTCTACAAGGGTAGAGGAACAAACATAATGTAAATGTAATGAAGTCTTTTAAAGGAAAGGTGTTCTACCTCTAGGAAAAATTGGTAGGGCTCAAATCTCTATCTGAGAAGAGGAAAGAGGAAACTCTGGTAATGAAAGGAAGAGGTCTGCTGAATCCCAAGGAGAGTCAGCTTAAAATTCCAAAGCTCCTGTTAAAAAACATTCTAGGTAATTCTCAGTGCTACTCTGGCTTCCTTGCTTCAGGATTTGCAAAGAAAGGCATCTTGGTATAAATAGCTCAGTTATAGAAGTGTTTGGATCTCATTTGGATTGTGTTACTTCAGAGGCGTCAGCACTTTGGCTTGTTTTTAAAAATTAATTAATCAATCTATTAATTAACTACAGTATATCTATTCTGCCGTGTAGCTCAAAACAGTTTTAGCTACCTAAGGCTACAATCCTACTCCCAGGAAGAAAGATTAGTGTAACACTATGCCTAAACTAGTAAGGGGTTGTTCTCCATCACATTATTTGTTTTCTTATCCAGGTAATAATTTACATAGAAGGAGGACCAACTGAAACCCATGCCTACTTTTTCAGATAGGAGTTGATAATATCTGAAGCCTAGGAAAAAGTAGGCCTCATATCTCCATATAGTCAAGTCTAAGAGACCAACATGACTGGACTTCTATTCATCATCCCTACGGCAAAATATCCATGGGAGGCTGAGTTGTTTCCTCTCCGACACTTCACTTTCTAACATTTACTATCAGTCTCCATCTAGTACTCCATCTAGACCTGTACTGAGTTCCATTAATGACTCTTAATTTTTCAGTCATACGCATAGCACTCAGAACCTAAGAGTGAGGCTGGAAGAAAAATCTGGTTCACTTTTCTTGGAGGAGAGGGGCACATCTAGCTATCCGTGCAATATTTTTTTAAGTACACAGATGAATGACTTAGGGTCTGGCTTAATTTATATCAGGAATAATTCTTTTATCATACTTCATAAAATCTCTGATTTGATAAACAGACCAGGTATTTAAAATTAATAGGTTTTGATACACAGGACTCTTGTACAAAACTTGTTTACAGCAATCATGCAAAAAAAAGATAAAATGAATACATTTATAATAAACATAACTTTTTAATGTTTCGCATATTTGAGTATTTGGGGACTCAAGGCATAGTCAGGGGAATGCATATTAGACATGTATAATGCAGGTCACAAAAATACTCTAATGCTGTCTCAAGTATATCCTCTATATCTAAGCCACTTTGGGGAAGTGCCAAAACATAGGTATTCTGAAAGCTGCTATGAAAAGAATCAATATAAGCATAACTTCTAGGATAATTCACCTTTGTCTTTTGTATAATAAAATGTAGTTTGTTAGGCATATTACAAATTAGAAAACAATTGAGTGAAAGCATTGCCAGGACAGGTATTAGTTTTGTCTGATACCCTTAAATGTCTTAGCAGATTGTTTGACACATGGAAGATGTTAGTAAATATTTGCTAAATGAAAAGTGCATTTATAAAATATTTCATTTCTTATTTTGGAGACTGGAAAACATCAGTCATCTCAGTGGAGCTGAGGTTCACTCCTTTGCCTCTTTACATATGCATTTGTCTTTTCATGTGATAATCCTGACATCTCTACCAGATTATAATTTCCTGAATCATAAAAACATTAGTTTAGTATATTTATGTGTATCTTCAACTTCCAGCACAATGTTTTCTAACATTAGTAACTCAATAAATGGTTGGTGTTTATAATAATAACAATGATGATAATATTGTTTAAAGTACCAGGAATAAAAATATTAGAAATAACCCATTCTGATAATAACTATTATAATATTAACAACAGTAATGACAGGCTTAATTAATTAATTAATTCACTACTTATTAATTATATATGATATATAACACACTGTGCCAGGTATACCATGACGACCAAAAGCAAAATTCATCCTCAGCTGATAGTTACTGGAGAGACAATCAAATGATAGACTGATAAACATATAATTGCAGTGTAAGAACCATGAATGAAAGAAACTTGGTGCTATGAGAAAATTAATGAGGCCACCGGACCCGATCAGGAATGTCACTAAAGATTTCCTCAAGGAGGCAATACAAGTTGAGATCTGATTCATTAGGGCTTAACTTAATATAGAGCAAATTAGGTAGGGAACTTGTTAAAATGTAGGTTATGATTCATAAAGTCTGAGGTGGGCCTGAGAGTCTGCATTACTACCAAGCTCCAAGGTGAGACACGTGCTGATTATTCAAGTACAGCACTTTGAATAGCAGTGATTTTTGGAGGGAAGGGATAATAGAATTGAATAGTTTTAAGACATTTTGTTGAAGATAACATTTAATGTCTCAAGGCAAACCAGACTCACTAAACCAAGTGAAAACTATAGTTTCTATTAGCAATTCATATTCCCTCTGTGGGTGTAAGCTTACAGACCTGGGGTTCCTCATCTCTTCCATTACAAGCAGACATGTGCTCCTACAGAGTTCAGCAGGAAAACCTCCATAAGCACATGCAAATCTTTTTTTCTAATAAGGAAAACCATAACTGTGGTTCATTTTAGAATTTAAAAAGAGAGAGAGCCTGGGAAACTATCACCTTTTAACACCTCATGTCACTTTTCCAAACTGTGAATGGGTTCCAAGAGATACATGCATAGACAGTGAACTACAGCACCTTTCCCCAGAAGGCCAGGCTGTGATGAAATGAGTACAAACCTTCCAGCTTCAATATGGCAGGCTATTTGATTTCATATAACTGTAGAAGACACAGCTTATATGGTATGAAAATCAGTACTCTCTCATACATTGTGGTTTTGAATAGGTCTTTTTACGTCCCTAATATTTTTCTCTGCAATCATAATCTAACACATATGTGAATAGCTATGTTTAAAACTAAACACATAAACAAAAAGCTTACCAGAAACAATTAGTACATAAATACATACATTTTCATTTTAGTTTTATTTAGGATGGAGAATGCTTAATACTGGCTTATTTAAAATCCCAGGAATACAAATATTAAAAATGATTGATTCTGAGAATAACTGCTACCTGGTGAAATTTAATTGCATTTGTTTGCAATTATTTTTAACCTTTTAAATGGCAATTACTTTTGCACCAACCTAATACATTCCTAAATTTTCTAAATTTTTATAATATGCATGTTGTACTTTGTAACAGTAAAAAAGAAAAAAAAGAATTTTATTGAGAATGCAAAGAGATGTAAGTAGTTTCTGAAATTCACAATAAAACTAGACTGAAAAGGAACAGTGATTTTCATGGCAGGCATTACAGAGTATTCTACTGATTAGAGAGTTTGCCCAATAAAGATCCAACCCATATTTGTATTCAGTCCTTAAAAGACAGTGGCACAACATTTTTGTTCTCTCTTGCTGATTTATATTTCCATGAATTTACCTGATCCTATCATAACGTTATTCATTTCAGTTTTATTATTCAATATTCACACTCAAGATACCAATGTCTAGACAGACCTTATCAAATAGTGTTTGCTTTTCCTAGTTCATATTCCCCAATTTTAGAAGTATATTTCTTTTATAGATCAAGTCCTTTACTTTAATTTGCCTTAAGCCTTATTTTCATCCACATAGAACCTTTCAGTTTTCTTTTCTGACAGCAAAGGGTACCTTGATTGATAGAATTCAATTGCTGGGTTGAAATATTGCAGCTGGCTTTTATCTTACATTAGTATGTCTTTTGATTAGTTTTACCTATTACATGAGAAAGAATGTGACACAAATGTAATGATCTCAGGTATCCCACCTGGGTCCATAATTCTGTTTAAATTATAGAACATAGACTTTGCAGGAAAGAAACTGAAAATTCTGGATAAGAGTGACAATGGAAATGTGTAAAAGTTGAAAATGAGTTTAATGTAAATATGCTACTCACTAATTCTAAATGTGATAGATGTGACATAAAGCCGTGTACTTGACCACATATGCTTAGTAGAGGATTAAAATAGTTTAATGTTTATACTTATAAAAGTCTTTAAATTTGACAAAATCATAAGCAGTTTTTAGTAGAAACAGAAAGTCAGAATACTATTTATTAAACCCATTATCTAGCACCTAATTAGTAAATTTACATAACAGAACTCTGAGCACATTCATATTCTGCACTCTAACAATGACAGATATTAAACTAGCTGAGAAACATAAAAACAGGGGTTAACCAGGCAGTGAGGTATAGTAAAAAACAATCTTTTATGACAAACTGATTTGTTCACATTCACAGTCTGCTACTAACTAGCTATGTGAGCTGCTCTGAAGAGTTTGGTTGAACTTCTAAGTCTCCAGTTTCTCATCTGTAAAGTGATTATAGGAACATTAACCGTAAAAATCTTCTAGGAAAAAAAGTAAGATCATGTTAGTAAAATACCAAGTATGTGCGGATTCTTGATAAAAAAATAACTATTTTTTTTTTCCTGAAAAATTAACTTTGTAACATTTGTAGGATTTTTAAAGGTATATTGCAGCACCTGTACAGTTTTCTTGAGTCTATGGACTGACTGCTTGGTGATACTTGCTCATCATAATGAAGGGCAAGGAGCTGGAGGGTTTATAGGATGTGCATTATCGACGACTAGAATGTGGGGGTGGTTAAGATGTGAGAATCAGAGTTCAGACCTACCCGGTGACTTCTGCTTATTAGATGAATTATGTTAAAATAATAACTGAACCTATCTGGAACCTATTTTTTTCAGAAGCAGAATGAAGATTCTAGTTGAACCTGCCTTGTGGAATTATTGGCAGGATTAAATAGCAGAGTATGTATAAAGCACGTGCTACAATTTGTGGGATATGGAAATCTTGTCGATAATATAAATAAAGCACTAGTCTTCAACTGTATGGGATAAAAGTGATCTATATCTTGTAAGGAAAATTAGGAGAATAGAAAATGAATTCAAAGGTTTCAACCGGGTGAAAATAGATGGGACGGATAGCATACAATTTTTTAAACAGACAATTATGATAAAACTTCTATGAGCAAGATATCTTTTGTACTCTTGATGGGCCTTTAAAAAGTTTTATGTACATGAACAGTTTTACAAGTGGATGGTTTCACTAGCAGTGCTATTGTCATACAGAGGAAGGAGAAAAACCATAGTCCAGAGTAGCTTGGGCAAATGTCATTAACATTGTTTATGATTTTTGAAGTGTTCATAATTTCTGGAAAGATTGAAATGCAAAAGCAAAACACAGGAAGGAAAAAACATAAGATATGTTCAAATACTAATTAATAAAATAACTGATGGGTGTAGAGTTTTGAAAAAATATAAGCGGTTGGAAATATAACTGAGAAATAACTGGGGCTGGATACCATAGTATAATATTTATATAAATATTTTCATTGTTTGTTTAAATATCTGTCTCCGCCACTAGACTGTTAAGTCATTGAGAGCAGAGATTCTCCCTTTCATCTCATTATCATGATACCTAGCGTAGTGCTTTTAACCATCCACAGTTCATGTATTCCACTTTATCCATAAGTTATCTGTACTAATGGCATTTGCAGGCTCAAGGGATAAAGACAAATAAGTAATTACGATACCAGATGGTATGTGTTATGATAGGGGAAAAACATGGTTTAATGGGAAATACTAGTAGTGGTTTTGGGGAAGATTTCCTGGAGTAAATTGCATCTAAGGTGAGACCTACATTCTAAGTAGAAATTTACCAGGCAGAGTGGGACAGGATGAGAGGACAGTCTATAAAGAGAACAGGATGTAAAAATGATCCAAAACTGAGAAAGGACACAGCATAACCAGGCAGGTAAGGGAAGTTTGAGTTGACCAAAACATAGATTATGGGGAAGGAAACAAAAGAAGTTAGACAATCTCATAAACTATGTTAAGGAATTTAGAAATTATCATAAGGGTTTTAAGAAATCATTGAAAGGCTCAGAGAGTGACATGATAGATTAGATATCTAGAGGAAATAAGAATGTAGACAGAGCAAAGTTCTTGGAGATAAGTGAGAGCAGAGTCAAAGAAAGACACTTTTTATAGCAGGACTAACACATCTTTTTACAGAAAGAAAGGAAATATTATAGTTATGGCAAAATTATTGTTTTAGATAATGCTAAATTGTAGAAACACTTACTGTTTGTCTTTTATTTTTTCTTGGAAAAAGTAAATGAGGTCATATGCTGACAAGTGAGAAGATATCATAATCAGGGATTCAAACAGAATGTAGTTAGAAGTATCTATTGGGGACAACCCAAATAACAGCTGAGTCAGGAAACATTGAAATATTTATTTGAAGTTCTAAAATAAAAATACAGAGGGATTCTAATTGAATGATTAGTTTTGTATGATTTCACTTTGCGTGATTTTTTCCCCCCTTCCTCCAGCAGTACAACAGAAAAGCAGGGACTAGTTCACAGATGAGTTAACTGAAGTTAAGAAACACAATAATTGTTTGAATAAATGAATAAACTAATGAATGAAACAATAAACTCAATTAGGCACTGGATTTTAGTGAAAAATAACCACCTGATTTGTAGGAAATGAGGCAATACTAAAAACCTTTATGATAATTTGATTAAAGCAATATTTTAGAAAGATTTGCCCAGTGACAATCTGAAGGAAAGATTGGAAGAACATATAGGATGTACAAGGATTAGTTAGATGGTTTTGAGGATAGTGATAGAAGGAAAAAGTTATATTCCTAGTTTGCTGAGACATTTATCATCATGGGTTACATTTTGTCAAATTGTTTTTTGTTTTTTTTTCTGTATCTTTGAAATGTTCACTTTTCTTTTTTTGTCCATTTCTCCTAAGTCGTCAAATTTGTTGGTATAAATTTGTTTATAATATTATCTTATTTTTTATTTAAATTGGCAATGCTGTCTGTCCAATACAATTTTATCTGATGATGGAGATGTTCTGCATCTGAACTGCCAAATATGGTAGCTACTAGCACAAATGTGACTACTGAGATCTTGAAATGAGGCTAGAGTGAAAGAAAATCTGAATTTTTAATTTTATTTAATTTTAATGAATTTAAATTCAAATAGTCATGCATGGTTAGAGCAAACTATTTATGTCTCTAATGACATCACTTCTGATGCTAAAAAAGTGTGTTCCTTCTATTTTTGTCTTCCTTAGGAGATGTTGAATTTTATTGATTTTTTTTTTAAGAACTATCTGTTGGCTTTGTTAATATTCTCTATTGCTATTTGCAATTACTTGATTTCTGTTTAATTCATTCCTTCTACTTCTTCTGATTTTACTTTGCTATCTTTATCCGGCACTTATAAAAGATTTTTAGATTATTAATTTTAGACTTTTTTTTTTCTTTCCTAACATAAGGACTTAACGCTTTTAATTTTCCTGTAACATCACTTTACCTACATACATTAAGTTATGATTTTTTGTTTTTAGTTTAAAATATTTTCTGCTATTTTTTACTCTTTATCAATTGATGAGAAAGGTGTATACAAATCTCATTTATGATTGGGTAATTGTGTATTCCCACCTTTAATTTTGCAAAATTTGCTTCTTTTATTGAAAAAGTCTGTTATTAGGTACAAAAGCATTTGTGGCTGATATGTAGTAATGTTAATTGACTTTCTTATCATTATGAAATGCTCCCTTTCATGTGGAATAATATTTTTTGTACTGACGTCTATTGATCTGATTTTTTGTTAGCTACATCTGCCTTCTTGTGGTTACTGTTTTTTTGATATATTTTTTCCATCAATTTAATTTCAACCTCTCTCTGTCTTTATAAAACAAACAAACAAACAAACAAACAAACAAACAAAAAACGAGAAAAACCTACATTACTTACAGGTAGCCCATACATGAGTCTTGTTATCCATTGTAACAATTTTAATTGGAGTGTTTATCGTATTAACATGTAATATAGATATGAATATAATTGCATGGAGGTATATTATCTTATTTGTGTTTTGTTTGTCTCCTTAGTATTTTCTTCCTGTGTTCCTCAAAATGTGCCTGTTTTTGAATGGTATGACTTTTTTAACTTCCATTTTATTTATTTATTAAACTATACTTTCTTGCTTATGTATATGTGTGTCTGTTTGGTGTATCTGTGCATGTGAAGGGGTCTCTAGGATACAATATATCCCAGGATACAAACTTGAGTTTTCACAGTGTACTTAGAATTAATGTTTTACTGTTTCAGATGAAATGAAGAAATGCTGACAATTTATAGGTCCATTACTCTTCCTACTTCCCAATAATTAATGATATAGTTGCCAGATACATATATATATTCATATATATATATATATATATATATATATATATACACACACACACATATGCATTATAAAACTGACAGGATTATGTTATAATTTTTGCTTTCAACTGTCTTATGTATTTTACAGAAATTAAGAGGAAACAAAAAACAAACTTTTTCATTTACTCAGATATCAAGACGAGAAAAAAAGAAGATAACGTGAATTAAAATTAAGAAGTCATTGTTTTCCTCCACATAGCAGCGGAAAAATCTATTTACATATTTCAAAACTTCAAATGAGTAAAAGAAGAAAACACAAGAAACAAATAAGCTAAGTAACTTCTGAATGCATTCTTATTTGTATTTATTATTTTTACAGCAGAGATCAAGCAAAATTCTGTGGCAGGTACTTTGCGGAGAGAAAAATTAAGCCAAAGTCCTATAAACAATGAGTTTACAGTCTACTGGTTCTCTAGGTTGTTTAAAACTGGCTATATTCAATGATCTAAACTTGTGTCTCTGACACGTTAGTTTTTTTCTGACTTTACCTACTTGTGAAATTTTCTTTCAGCTAATTAGATGTGCACAACTCAGGGATTTATATATCATGTATCTGTAACTTTTACTGCTTTAGTAGAATTCACTTCACTGGAATACAAGATCAATAAGAGGTTTCACTCTTATAGCCTTCCTCTCTGAAGGAAGGCTTTCCTTCATATTTCCTCACCCTAAGTTCTAGGGCCATTAGAAAGTAGTCTTCAATTTCATGAGATCCAAACCTGCAATGTGTGTGTTTGCACAATGTAATTTGTAAATTAAGTGGCTTTCTATCATATTTTTCTTCACTGCACCTGGAGAATATTATGAAAATAATACTTTAAAGTAATATAAAAGGGAAACAAGTAAGTAGTTGTGGATCTTTTAGGAACTCAAACACATAGAAAAGGTATCTGGATGCATAGCAATCTCACATACATTACAAAAAAGCACTGGTTATATACTTTTGTTATAATTTACATTTATTTCATCCTCTCATTAATTTGGTTTACTTTTGAATTTCATTTTTAATATAGAGGCATATATTCATCACACAGTTTCAGACATTTAATTACACTAGCAAAGGAAAGGGCTCTGCTTTAGAAAAAATACACAACCATAGAATACTCTCTTTCTTATGTATGCATAGAAAACATAGTATATATTCAGTTTTTCATTTATGTGTTAAAGATTCTAAAAGGAGAAGACAAACAGGGAAAAAATAGAACATTTAAGTCCAACAGGAACAATACGTTTATGGTTATAAGGGCATAAATAGAATCCCTCTGAATCCTATAGATAATCTGAATATACAAGTTTTTGTTTATTTCTCCCTTCTCTCATTTTATATATTCACCACTTACTAGTACTAACAATGTGCCAAATACTGTTCTTTCCATGTATGTTTGCATTAATAGTCTCATTTATTGGAGGAAGAAATAAAGTCTCAAATAATTTAAATAATTTGTACTCTTTCTTAAAGCTCATAACACAGGAATTAAAATTCACGCCATGGTCTACAAGATTTCACTCTTTGTTGATGAACAGTCAATACAGTCTCCCTCTTGCTTCATAAGAGGAACACAAAATATAAAAGATATATAAATAACTGATAATCTTGGATGAAAGTACCCTTTGTACTTAGAGAGCTTTGGCTCTACTTCATGGTAGAAATACCAACAGACAGGGAATATTTACAAATTAGGTGATAGTAATTAAAAAAAAAAAAAGAATTTTAAAACTTAGATACTATCCACCAAATATTCTGAAATAATTCCATAAAATGTTAGTATTTATTACCTATATTTTGATTAAAATTATGTAGGTTTTGGGTAGGAGATAGTACTAATTTGATAAATGGTTATCAAAGTTATATTCTTATATGGCGTATAACTTTAGTAATAAGTAATGAATATTGTTCTTTGCCTTTATTCAATGCTGTATTTATTATAGGGTATGAGGCTACTGAACGAGAATAAATTCCAGAGCCTTGACAAGCAGAAAAATATAACTCTGAGGAAGAAGTTTTATGTGAATAACAGTTCAAACTCATTTGATTTCAGGTAGGGTGGTGTCTGTACTCTAAAATTTAATTTGAAATATTTGGACCTGCAAGTATTAAAGAGATATCAGTGGTCACACGGGAAAAACAAAAAAACAAAACAAAGCAAAACTAGAGTTATTTTCCTCAGATTTATGGAACATGGAGATTTTTTAATTTTATTTTGGGAATAAATAAGGATTTCATGTTAAAGAGAGTTTTACTATGTAGCAAACGACTAATTTCCAAATCCACAATAGAATAACCCCAGATATTATCTTCTCAATAAGCATGCCTTCTAACAAATGTAAAACACCATGTTTCAGGCCAACAGAAACAGAAACACATCTGAGGAAATTTATCTCCAATTATGAATATAAGGTATGCCGTTTCTCTCTTGAAGACCACTTATTTCAAAGGCAATATTACCATTCTCATTCCTGGGGTTAAAAAAAAGAGTCTTCAGAGCATAATTCTGGAATCAAACTACAAATGAAAATATTAAGAAACATGCCTGAAAGAGTTATACACAACTGTTAGGTGAGATATTCTTTGTCTCAGATAGCAATGTTAGAGAATTTTTTCACACACAAGTAAAAAGCATATTTCAAGTTTAATTTGTTAAGGTAATTAAAATACTTCTTGAGAAAAATTCATGTTGAATGGCATCAATATGAATGCATTTTACTTTTACAAATAGTTTCATAATAGAATTTTTCTAAACCTTTTTTTAAACTTATAAAAATCTGCTTCCTCTTTGAAAAGAACATCTGCTCAACTTTTTTTGTGTTCTATCTTGAGTATTTGTATAATTGTTTTCTACATATCATTCCATTGCTTAAAAGATTAGAAATCTGTTTTCTATCAATGTTCTGTAATTGTCAAAAAGATGTAGAAACTAAAGCACACATTTTAATGTTACATTCCAATTTTATGGTGCATATATTTCGAGATACTGCTCATTATGCCATATTGGTTCATTAAAACTTGTTTTGATACTCTAATACAAAAGCCAGGCAAATCCATAAAAAAAGAAAACTTACAGGCCAATATCCTTGATGAACACAGATGCAAAAATTCTCAATAAAATATTAGCAAATTGAATTCAACAATACACTACAACCAAGTGAGTTTTATTCCAGGGATGCAAGGATGGCTCATCATACATCAATCAATCAATCGATATACATCACATCAGCAAAATAAAGGGTAAAAACCACATGATCATCTCAATAGATGCACAAAAAGCATTTGGCAAAATACATCTTTTTATGATTAAAAAAAAATCTTAAAAAGTGGGTATAGAAGGAACGTATCTCAGCATAATAAAGGCTAAATATGACAATTCCACAGATAATATCATATTCAATGGTGAAAAGCTGAAAGTTCTTCCTCTGAGATACTGGTGCCCACTATCACCACTTCTATTCAACACTGTATTGAAAGTCTTAATCACAGCAATAAGACAAGAAAATAAGTAAAGGGCATGTAAGGCAGAAAGGAAGAAGTAAATCTCACTATCTGCAAATGACATGATCCTATTGATATAAAACTCTAAAGGCTCACCAAACACTATTAGAACTCAGAAATGAATTCAGTAATATTGTAGAATAAAAAACTAATATACAGAAATCTGTTGTGTTTCTATATTCTAATAATAAACAAAGATAAGGACAAATTAAGAAAATAATACCATTAACAATTGCATTAAAAAAACATAAAATATCTAGGAATAAATTTAACCAAAGAGGAGGAAGACCTGTATTCTGAAAACTATAAGACACTGACGAAAGAAACTGAAGAGGATACAAATAAATGGAAGGAGATACCATGCTTATGGATTAGAGAAATTAATATTGTTAAACTGTCCTTACGACATAAAGCAATGTACAGATCCAGTACAATCTCTCTCAGAATGTCAATGGCATTCTTTACAGAACTAGAACAACTAATGCTGAAATTTATATTAACCCGAAAAAAAAATACCCAAATAGGCAAAAACTCTTCAGGGAAAAAAAAAGTTGGAAAGATAATGCTCCCTGATTTTAAACCATACTACAAAGCTACACTAATCAAAATAATATTGTACTGGCAACATATATATTGTTTTCTAGTCTCGCTCATATATACGTATATATGAGAGAGAAAGACCAGAAAACTATATATAGTGTGTGTGTGTGTATATATATATATGCGTATATATGTACACGTATACATATATACACGTATACGTATATATACACATATATACATATATATACACACACATATATATATATATACGTGTGTGTGTATGTATGTGTGTATATATATATATACATATATATATATATATATATATATATATATATATATATGTATATATATATATACAGTTTTCTAGGCTCTGTACTCCATTATAGAGTACAGAATGCAAAAAACAATCCTCGCTTATATGATCAATTGATCTACTACAAAGGAGGAGATAAGATTACACAATGGGGTAAAGACAGTCCACAATATATGGTACTGGGAAAACTAGGAAGATACATGCTGATAGATGACCACTTTTTTACATCATATACAAAAATAAACTCAAAACGATTAAAGAATTAAATTCAAGACTGGAAACCATAAAATTCCTAGAAAAAAAACATAGACAGTTATCTCTTTGGCAGTATTTTTAGCAATATCTTTTTTGGTATGTGTCCTTGGGCAATGGCAACTAAAGAAAAAATAAACAAATGAATAATAACAAACTAAAAAGTTTTTGCACAGCAAAGGAGACCATCACAAAACAACAACAAAAAAAAACAACCTATGGAATGGGTGAAGATATTTGCAAATGATATATACAATAAGAGGTTAATATCTAAGATATATAAGGACTCATGTAACTTAACAACAAAAAATAACCAAATCAATTAAAAAATGGTCAGAGGGCATGAACAACATTTCTCCAAAGAGGATATGTGGATAGTCAATAGACATATGAAAGGATGCTCAACATCACTAATCATCAGGGAAGTGCAAATCAAAACCACAATGAGATACCACCTCAAACCTGTTAGAATTGCTGTCCTCTAAAATCAACAAATAAATGTTGGCGAAGATGTGGAGAATAGGGAACCCTCACATACTGTTGGTGGGATTATAAAGTGGTGCAGCCACTATGGAAAACAACATGGAGAACCCTTTAAAAACTAAAATTAGAATTGACATAAAATCCAGTAATACCAATTCTGCATATTTATGTGAAAAAAACAAAACCATGAATTTGAAAACATGTATTCACCCCGATATTCATTGCTGCATTATTGACAATAGCCAAAATAGGAAGCAATCTAGGTGTCCATCAATAGATTAACGGATAAAGAAGATGTGGTATATATACACAATGGAATTCTGCCACAAGAAAAGATGAAATAGTGCCATTTGAGATGACATGGATGGATCTTGAGATCTTATGCTAAGCAAAACATGTCAGAAGAAGTCGAGAACCATATGATTTCACTGATATGCAAGATATAAGACTGAAAGCCAAAAACAAATAAAGAAACAAAAACTCATAAACATAGACAATAGTTTAGTGGTTACCAGAGGGTAAGGGAGATGGGGGTTGGGAGAAGAGGGCAAATGGGGCAAATATATGGTGATAGGAGAACAGACTCTGGGTGAACACACAATGTGATATATAGATGATGTATTATAGAATTGTATACTTGAAACCTATGTAATTTTACTAACCACTGTCACCCCAATGAACCTTAATTTAGAAAAAAAAGAGTAACTAAAACAATGCTTTTCTCCGTATCAGACTGTATCAACTTAATAAACACATTTGTTTTATTTTAATTAAAGAAAAAAAAAGAGAGAGATACTTTCATTTGAGACACATGGATGGACCTAGAGGGTCTTATGCTAAGTGAAATAAATTAGAGAAAGACAAATACTGTATATTTTCACTTATATGTGGAATCTAAAACAAAAAATGAATAAACAAAACATAACACATAAAATATACTTGTTTTGAGTTAATGTTTTTTGATTTACTACAAATATCTTTTTATTCAACAAATATTTACTTGGATATTCTCTATATAGCACAAATATGATTTGTGATGAGGGTATGGAGATAACTAAAGCTCTCCCTCTGTCCAACAGTAGTAGTTCAGTATAATGAGAAAAAAAAAAAAAATCAGTGCCCGTCTCGATAAGCAAAGATAAAAATACTTGGGGGATAAAGAGAAGAGCTTTGTAATTCCAAAGAAAACAAAATGGAAGGGGTTGGGCAGGGGAGAAGAACAACTTTACTGAGGAGAAACCTAAAAAATAATACCTGAGCCAGATAATCAAATTGAACACAAACAGTCATAAATCACATTAATAGTAAGTATCTTTGGTATTATGTGGTGAAAATGACACTTTCCCTCTGTAGTCTTTCTCCTAATAACCTATAACTCCAGTATTATCCTCAGACAATTACCAATAAGAGGCTATCCCACAAAAAACATCTGATCAGTACTCCCCGAAATGTCAGTCACCAAAAGTTAGCCTGCCATTGTCAAGGGGAGCCTAAGTAGACATGACAACAAAACGTAGTGTAGAATATGGGATTGAATTCTGGAACAGATCAAGGCCATTAGATAAAAACTAAGGAAACCTTAATGATCTATGAACTTTAATAATAATATATCATTATTTCAATATATACATGGTAACTATCCACAGTACTGTTATAAAAATTAAAATCTATCTTTAAAAAAATGAAAGAGCGATCTCTAAAGCAGAGTTTAAATAATGAGAATATGTTAGATGAGAAAGACAGATGCATGGCTTTGTGGTATGAAGATATATGTTCAGAAAGACTGAAAAGATAAATTCATAGCAGAGAGGAAGAATAACTATTCAGAGAAATAAGAAGTTGACATCACTCAAATTTCATACATAGCGAAGTACATCTGTAATCTTACAGTTTTCTCACATTGAGCTCAAAATTTCGTTGTCCTGGCTTTACCATTCAATAATTACGTGGTTTTGGGCAGGTCTTCTATTTTCTCTGAGATCCTGATTCCTGTGCTTATCTGTGAAACAGGGGTAACAATGCCAATATTGAATGGCTGTTACCAGAATCAGGTATCTTCTGTAGAGCACAGCATAGCTTTGGCTATGTGATGGAATGTAGTTACCATGCATGCATTAAAACCGTGCTGTTAGAAGAATGAAAGGATATCTTGGCAATTACTTTCATAAACTTAAATTATTGATGACAACCATTATTACATGACTTTCTTTTTTCCTAACATGAATTTTACTTTTCCTAATTTAGATTGATATATTCTTTAAATACCCAAGTACCAAAACTCCAAAATATGTTTCAGTTCAAAGGGGGGAAACACATTAAAAAAAAAGAGAGTTTCTAGTCCTATGACTAATAACTGATATCAGAAAACTTATACTTGTCAGTAGGCATGTTAATGTTATCTATGATAACAAACAATTAAAGATAAGCATTTATCTTCAATAACAGAAATGGTAAAGCAAATATAATCTATATATGTACATACCATGTTTCCCCCAAAATAAGACCAGGTCTTATATTAAGTTTTGCTCCAAAAGACGCATTAGGGCTTATGTTTAGGGGATGTCATCCTGAAAAATCATGCTAGGGCTTATTTTCTGTTTAGGTCTTATTTTCAGGGTAACACGGTATATGCATATACCTATGTATATGTATGTAGGTATGCATACATTGGAGTACTGATTTAAATATATATAGCAAATTGAAAAATATCTTTATGTTAAAATTTAAAGAATGGCATCAAATTGTAGGTTTCAACAATTATGGTTATATTTAAAAGTTCATAGAAAGAAGATTAAAGGGGAAAATATCAAAGAAGATATGAAGATTATGGGATTACAGGTGACGACCATTTTTCTTTTTTCATTATCCAGTATTTTTCCTACGTGGCTATATTTGTTTTATAATTTAAAATGTCAAGCTCTTAAAATACAGAATATATGTTAAATGCTCATAGAATTCTGATTCCAAAGAGTTAGGAAAATTTTACTTTGAATTAGTATTGTCATAGATATATTCTGCCAAATAATAATCAAAACAAAGTTTTTAAAAAAACTCATAGTAAAATGTTTTAATTTTATAATAGAGCTTATTATAAAATATCTTTAATAAATAAGTTGCTATGCATCTAAAACAAATGTGATTTCCCGGAATGATGATGAATCACAATATTTTTCAGAGATATAATTTATTATATTAAATAAGAGCATTTTTATTTTTCATCATCTTTATTTGTCTTCAGTGAGACAATATACATTTTTAAAATTAAATTGCATCTGTTAAATAAATTTGGGCAATAAATAAATTGTATTTACTTGCTATGTAAAAATATTTTTTTTAAAAAATACATTACATTTAAGTGGTTTTCACAGTTTATTAGCTTTAGTAATTTTATAAATATATTTTTCAAAGCAGCTAATATTTCTTATTAGTGTGACATTCACCTTCAAGGATCTTTGTTCAATATTTCTATATCATGTCATTTTTGACAATATTAAATTACATTTCTTCCCTAGGGTTTTGAAATCTTCCAATTTCATAATTTGGTTTATTATATATTTCTACTGATACATTTTGCAAGTATCTCACTGTGGTGATGTTTCTTTACTTATCATGAATGTAATTCCTCTTCCATCTCATTTCAAATTGGTAGGTCTCTCAGCTTTCAAGCATTCTAAAACTGCTGACATTTTTTTGTTTCCAAAAGAGATACTTTGTTTTTATTGTTTTATTTGTGTATTTTTGTTTCCAAAAGAGATACTTTGTTTTAATTGTTTTATTTATTTTCTTTTAAACCCAAGATTTCTTTAAATTACAGTGACAATCTAAATTTTAGGTTGGGTTTTATCTCATCTCATAATTTAGGGAAGAAAAATAAAACTATCAATAGTCTGAACTAATTTTACTGAAATCAGTTGCAGTCAACAGGGCTATTGCATACTGTCTCCTTGACATCTCTTTAGCATTTGATTCCTCTGATCACTAACTTTACCTTGGTCTGTTGAAATGAATCTTGAGATTCACTAAGACAGTGGTAAATTAGCTTTTACTTTGTCTTTATTGGAAATCAATTTCTAGATGTCTTTATCCTGAGCCATCTCCTGTTAACAGGGAACTTCCAAGCAACTACACCCAACTTTTCTGTGAGGGAAGGAAAAAAAAACCCAAAACATAAAAAACAAACAGCAACAACAAAATACAGCAGGCATCTTGCCTCTAATTCCTGACAAACTTAATTTTCTGCTGCTGACTTCACAAGACTTCTTTCAAAGTGCAGCTTTCTAGTAGTACTTTAATATACTACATTTCTTCATTAGAACTCATTATCTAAGACTGTGTTCTTGGTTGATTTTCACCATAGACACAAATGTTAACTCTATCATAACTGACATGGAATTTCTTGCTAAGGGATAATTTTATTTTTCAATAAACATAACAAAAGGTAAGTATAAGGGAGTCATTATTTTGTACTAGGTTCTCCTCAAAGGTAAGTACAAAGGAGCATGACCAGGCCTTTGGGATCTCACCTAAGGTCATAAAAAGCCACGAAATATTTTAAAGATGTGGAATTGAATGTAGATAGAGAAGACATTAGTGATGAGCTCTCCTAACCACTAATTTTAAAATGAGGAAACAGAGGTCAAGATATGTGAAGTATACCACAGTCAATCTATAAGTTAGCGAAAAACAAAGTTCATACCAAACTGCAGTCAATATTTAAATCATATTGGACTGACTTACCCAAAAGCTTTTCTAACAAATCAATTTCCTCTCTAAAAATAGTAACAACCAAATTTACTGAACACATTTTACGAGTATGTGCAAGTCAAAGTGCTTTCTAAGTATTGACATTTTAGTGCTTAAGATAACTGAAAGAGATAAGAATTTTCATTATCCACATTTTACATGTGGATACTTTCAGGCACAGGACAACTGACTTGCTTAGGACACACAGGAATTTTGTGGTAGAGCTGGTATTAAAAAAGCAGCCTAATACTGGATCCAACATTCTACGATACTATTCCATAACTACCTGCAGAGTTTAAACTTAGTTATTTAAATCAGTAGAATGTTAGCTACATTGAAGACAGAGGTTTTGTTCTATTTTTTTTTTTTTTTTCACTGCTGGTTGTCTAATAAATGCCTCGTATAGTGATTTGGATAGCTGCTCAATACGTGATTGTTTATTGAATTGACATAACTATATATAAAACAGTATTGAGCATGCGCTGTTGAAGTGCTTTGTAATTCTTGGTTTCAGAGGACTAGTGGGAACAATTACTTTTTTTTTTAATTAAAGTTTATTGGGGTGACAACGGTTAGTGAAGTTACATAGGTTTCAGTTGTATACAATTCTGTAATACATCATTTATATATCACATTGTGTGTTCACCACCCAGAGTCAGTTCTCTTTCCACCACTATATATTTGATCCCCTTTACCCTCATCTACCTTAATAAATAAAACATAAAGATCAACTATCCATTAGTCACAATCTTAAAATAGTCTACAGTCAACATTACTGAAGCTGACTTTGATTTAGTGAATGCAGGCTATTAGAATCAGTTCACATGGGCATTTGTCAATATGGCTTTCCTTGAATCCTGTATCTATATTAGGTCCTGATCTTGTTCATTTATAAAAGACTATACATTTCTTCACCTATTTGATCAATGGTTTTAATTATATGGTAATTTGTGTGATTATATTTTAATATTTAGTCTCTTACAAGTTTCATAAGAGCAGGGACCATGTCTCTTTTCTTCACTAATTTTCAGCACCAGGTATAATCTGTCAGACTAGTTGCTAAATGAATAGCTCTTGAATAAATGAATGATCAGAAATAAATAATTGTATGAAGCACAGTAAAAAAAATTTGGCCTTGTCCAAAGAAAGGTCTCATGTTTGCTGTGTCTTCTAGGAACAAATTTATGTCATAGCTGATAGGAGTGCCTATTTAGGGCAGGGATGGCCACTCCAGAAAGACTATGTGATTTAGAGTGGGATTTGTGTCTTGTGGCATCAGTTGACCTGGAGACTGATTTCAACCACGTGGGTAATCAATCAATCAATCAATCAATCAATCAATCAATCAATCAGGGTTGTGAAATAATGACCCAATAAAATTCCGGAACAGTGAAGCTCACGTGAGTGACAATGCTTTATTGCCATATACTGGTTGACAATGCTTTATTGTCATACACTGATACCAGGAAGGTCAACCTCACAAAAAAGGACAAGAGAAGCTTCATATTTGGAATCCTCCCAAACTGTGTAGTGAGTCTTTTCCTTTGCCTAATCGGAATCTAAAACTTTTCCCTATAATATGATGTAACTGTGAATATAATAACTTTCAGTGAGTCTGTGAGCCGAATTGTGAATTATCAAAATACAGAGTGGTTTGGGGTACCGCACCAATCTTTCAGTTAGTGTCAGAAGTGAGAGTCGTCTTATGGGGGGAATGTACCCTCAACTTTCATAGCTTCGCTAACTCTCAGTAGGAAGCTAAATGATGCTTGCTGTGTAATGGTCAGAGCAGATAGTACTATATCCTTTGGTAGATACAGCCTCTTGATAAATATATGTGTTAACTCTTGGAAAGTCATTTAACCCCTCGGGTTTCAATTACACTATCTGTAATTTAAAAATAACACTAGAGTATCTCATAAGGTTATTTTGAAGAATATATATTAACAAATGATTGACTGTCCTAATTACAGAATATCTAGGTAACGTATGATAGGAAATACAATAATAGTATTTATTTTAACTGTGTGACCCTGTTTAAGAACTAGGGCTTGAAATTTAATGATCATACTCATTTTTATATAGCTTTGTAATTTAGATAGTCTCTTCTGTGGTGAGAGTAAAATTTCCATTTAGATATGAATTTAGTCCATTTAAACAGTTGCAGAATCACAGGTCATTGAAATGTCATCCATCTTCCTCCCTTCTGGCAATGATTATTTGTAGAATATCTCAAAATAGAATAGATCCAATTTTTAAATATTTCCCAAAAAATTAAAATCTAAAACTTACCTGAAAAAAACCTCATTGTATAATTAGTCAATATTTAACATCACTGTACCTATTACCTAATTAGAAAAAAGAAAATAGTAATAAAAATAACTATATCATATGGTTTAATCAGAACGTTTAGTTGGTGGGCCTACAATTTCAATAATTTTAAAGGCTCATAGGTATTTTCAGTGGGCAGCATGACTTTGGAATATACTCCACATGCCAAGAGATGCCCCCAAACTGAAAGAATACCCAGGTCATTTGAGCAAATTCATATAAATTTTGACACTTCTTCCTTTGATTTTTAATAAATTGAGGTTACATTTTGGGCTGGGGGGGCTGGATCCGAATATGCAACTCTCTGGAAGCACTCATTGTATGAAATGAGATTATAACTAAATATGCTGAAACTAATCTATAGTATTATACGATGCCTGAAACTAGATTATTTTATTAGAAGGAAGCCTTAATAAAAATGAGTTGAGACTAAGAATTTTTCAATGTTTATTACTCTCCAAGCGAAGGAAGAGTCTGGGTATCCTTGGTATAAATGGAAAATAGATACTGTTATGGAGGAGGGTTTTTTTATATATAGATTGGAGGAACTGTTCCTCAGATTTTTCCATCTACCTTACCTATTATTCTCATCTACTAGGGCAACTGTTATTATTTATTTGATTTCCCAGGGACTCTAACATTAGTCAAGACGTAAGAAATACATGAGTACTCTGAACAGTGAAAAAAAAAAATTTTATATAAATCATGAACTATTCTCTGGTACTATATGCTGATCTCTTAAAAAGTTATAGTTACAATGAAAGAATCAACCTTATGTTATAAACCTGAGGACTACCTCCAGAGCCGTGTTAATGTCATAATGCTGTGAGGTCACTCTGTGAAGCCCAGTGTGAGAAAACAACTCTACCTTCCAAAATATCTCTAGATAAAATCTCAATACGGCAAACTGGTTGAAATCCAATTCTGTTCTATAAAATATAGAGTATCTCAAAGTGTTACTAAGTGTATATAATATCTCTGTGAGGCATACTTTAATATTCTCATTTTTCAAATAAAAAGTTGAGGACTATAGAAATTAAAGGACTTGCCACCACTAGAAAACAAGTGGCCGATTTGGGTCTATAATAGCTCATTTCTTGAATGGTGCTGTGGCTCCAGGAGTATATCAAGGTCATCCATCACATACATACGTTGGCATGGATGCTTGATTGTTTCAACATACTTCACACTTTGCAGACATGTGAGTAGCCTCCAGAATTTTCACAGTTATCCCATACTACTCAGAGGCTTAATCATCAGGCTGCTGGTGAAGTGTGAACTAATAAATCAGTAGCCTAAGAGAACAGATCATTTCTGGGAAAATAGTTATTAACCTTCTTACCTGCTTGAAGTCTGATACAATTTGGGGCATTAGTTCCTTGTTTTGTGCCCTTTTGCTTGGATGAACATAAAGAGGGGTGAGGAACACAGCTACAACCAATAACAAAAACCAAACCAAAAATCACACACACAAACAAAAATAAGAGGACATTTATGGAAAAAAATCAAAGCAGTTTGAAAACAAATAAAGATGTGAGCAACTCCTAGGAAAATTTGAGTCCAGCAGTCTCTCATAAGTAGTAGAGAAAATAGTGTGCCGATTAAAGCTTTGCCATTTTTTAAAATATTTGCTATTTGAAATATGATACATAGAAATGATAGAAATGAAATAGATTAGACATGTTAACTCAAAAATAAACTTAATTTATTCATAAACAGAAACACAATTAGAACTTTTGGAGAGGTATACAAAGTTAGTATGTTACCAAAAATATTTCTTCAACTATATCCCCCAAATTACCTTTGTTCTGCAGATCATATAACCAATCTCTTCCAGAGTTGCAAATTATTTTTTTCTAACTAGTCACTTTGCTCCTAGAATGTATAAACTATATTGTCAATATAGGAGAGTTCTATTGTTAGAAGAAAAGTCTTTTTCCTTTTTAATATTTCATGTTGATATATTCCATTTGTTTTATATTCTATGTAGTCTTCTTCAAAGCCTTTATAACTAAACCGAAATCTGTAAAGTTAAATAGTCAAGCATGCGTTGACGTCAGCTTTATTTGGATCAACTGTGTTACTTAGATGTATTACTTAGATGATTGGTTATACATGATTTAAGCACGTCAGATAAAATTGCTTAGACCTACTTAAAAACTGCCAGTTTAATAATTAAGAAAAAAACTTATTGCAATCCAGTAACTGAATTTTCACCACAAATTTTGAATAGGAGTAGGAAGGGATTGATACAAAATGAATGCTAAGAATTGAGTGGTCTTTAGTTCTCTGGTAATCAAAATGCCACCACCAGATGTTTGCTATGGACAAACAAGCTTAAACATATTCCGTATTCACCTCAATACCTATAATTTAATTACAGATCTATCTTTTTAAAAGTAAATGACTCAAAAGTAGAATTACATGTTTTTGATAATAGATGTTGACACTTCTTGGAACACATGAGGCTGTAGATACATGTTTGATAACCTAGCATATAGTCCCCATTATTTTGATAACCTTTTTATCTGGTAAGGTCCCCTCCTTCTGGAACACGTGCTTTTTCCATGACTCCCCAATTAGTCGAGGGTGAAAAATGAAACCTGGGCCTAAGCTAATTATGTTCCTCTAGTCATAGTGATTGACTCAAGGATGGTCACGTCACCCTATCAGAGTCAATGAGATGAAAAAGTAAATCACACCAGAGAGGACTTGAATCTGAGAAGCCTTGAACTTTGGGCTGCTAGGGACTGAAAAGAAAGCCAACAGAGTAGAACATTTAGAGATAAATTGGGCCTTGGTGACATCCTTTGAGTCCAAACACACCTCTGGATTTCCTATAATGCATGTCAAAAAATTATCTTTCATCCTTAACCCACTTTGAGTTGAGTTTTCTTGTAAGCAAGCTATTTCTAATCAGCCAAAGTTATCAATCAGTAAAACCATACATGTATCTTGATTCTTCAGATCCAAAAACCATCCTGAGCTTGTATTTGTGTCAATATCTACTATAATATTAAATATTCAATAACAAACACAATGGATCCAGTGCTTTTGTGTTAGTTAATACGTTCATATCATATAGAATTGCTTATTAACAACATCAAATATATTTTACTAACCCTGAAAACCACTTAATTGGCTTAAAATGTGCTTTGGATATTACATAAGTTAAATAATAATAATGATAATAATAATAATAATTATAATAATAGTAATCGATTTGGACAAAAAAGTGACCACATTTTAGATTTATAGAGTATCCTTCCACTATACTACACAGCTTACAAAATTCAACATAGAGCACACCAAACTGTTTGCTGCTTTTAAAAAATTACCATATCTCAGACTAACTTTCCCCCACATAGATCAGTACACTGACCTATTCCCAAAGTCTTGTTCTCACCCATGAAATGAAGATAATTTTTATTGATTACATAGTATGTTCTGGAAATTTTTACATGTTATATAATTTAACCTTCCCTAAAGACAATATGAAATGCTATAAATCCCATTATCATTTTAAGATAGTAAACAATGAGACTAAAAAATAAGCAGGTATAAGAACTGGAATTCAAATCCAGGTAATTCAACTCTGGATTGAGAATTTATTTTATACCACATGGTATTATTTCTACCAAATCTTGGAATCTTGGCTAGAATCACATGTAAGATACTTCCAGTATTCTCCATCCATTTTCATTGCCTCTGATTTAGCCGATTTGTTCATTTACCTTCAACCATAGATTAGCTTTCTGTAAACATCAGGAAATGAGTACCTCAGTAGTTTCCCTTTGTTCTATTTTAAACATTTCCACAAAGGGATTCTGATTGGCTTGTCTTTGATCAATTGCTGTTTTCACTTAACCACAGAGAGAAAAGAGGTAGAATTAGATGTGGTTGGTAGAGGGAACACCTTTCCAAAAGAAAGGGGATAATGGAAACTTTATAAAGAATACTAGGGTACTAGATAGACAAGACAGGCATTATAATTTCAATTTGCTATAACGTAAAACACTGTGTAGAAGATGAGATTCAAGAATTAAAGTTCAAGCATCTGACTGCATCTTTATTTCTTACTTTAACAATTGTATTAGTTAAAACACTGAGTTCTGTCATTAAAGGCAGCCCTTCAAATTGAGCACTGGTTTGAGCACAGTTTTATTAAAACTGTGATCTTACACAAAGTACTTGCCTTATCTATGACTCATTTTGCTCACTTGTAAAATAGATGTTATTAGTTTATTCCTTACATGCTTATTTTAAAGACTAATTTCAATCACCTACAGAGGGTGCCAAAAAATGTATACACATTTAAAGAAAGGAAAACTGTATTCAAATTGTAATACTCAATATATAACGATAACAAAGATGAATATAAGTGACGTTTGACTTCTGCAGTTGTAAGAGGTGCTCAAAGTGGTTACCACCAGCGAGCATCCAGACACTTCTGATTACGTTGCTTGAGCAACGTTGACCAAAGTGTCCACTTGTATACATTTTTTGGCACCCCCGCTATTTAACACATGTAATATAGTGCCCCGCACATAGTGAGCTATCTAATTCATTCACTATGTCTGCTATGTAATGGTGACAGAGATCAAGTTCTGGCAAGTGACACTTGGAGACCGTAACATAAGAAATTATAAATGAACATGAGAAATTGCTAGATATACCTCTTTATGTGTCTGTCTCTGCTATATCTATCTCTCACTCACAGATACACACACACACACACACACACACACACACACACAAATAAGATTGAAAAGAGAATAACGGACAGGCTTTAAACTTCATGACAGGAGGTAGTTATTATGCCTTGTTAACATGCCTTGAGTAAAATAAAGTGATGTAAATGAGAAACAAAAAAATGAAAGATTTATGAAAAATACTGATGCCCAAAATTGCATGAAAGACATTGGAAAGTTAAGAATTTGGAAGCAAAGGAAAGGAGACAATATAAAAATAAATTGTATTACCACTTTCAGCCTTTCTCTACCTCATTCATTAACTTTCACCTCCTTTGGGATTAAAACAGAATCTTGCTCTTCATTTTGTTTCTTCACAGAAAACAAGACATCAATTAAAAAGCATGAGTGAGAACTGATCTTCCTCTTTCTGATTCACTGTCCTCCTCTTAAAGTTATTCTAGTCTTTACCTTCACTTTCTTACCAGCACTTTTCTTTAAAGAAGCTTTTGGCTGCATACAGAAATTCTGGGTTTTACTCACATTACTAGGCACATTATCACATTACTCACATTATCAATCTTACTAGGCAGGACTGTGTGTTTACATATACAAATTAAATGACTCACTAATTCATCACTATTGTCATTTGTGGCACCTCTGTAGCACAGTTACACAAGTACTTCATTTTTTATCTTTTTTTTTTCTCTAGCCTTGTTTCACCTTGAACAATGCCAAACTAAATTCTAGACTTTCAAACAAATATCTTCAGATCACTATCCTTAGCCTTAAATTATTTCACAATTTTTAGAGATCCCTTAGGAGGATGTGTGCACTGGGTACCTTGGTGGTTTTACCAAAGTTTAACAAAATTTTATAAGGTATGTTGGGTAATTTTCAAAGTTGAGGTATAGGCTGAATAGTTATATTGGTGAGTAATTTTTTTTCTGAGATGTAATTTATTTACTAAATTTTCATGGTTGTGAAGATTATTGATAATTCTGCTATAAAAATCAAGTTAAAATAAAATAGCTTTATATACAAGTTTTTATTGTAGATATCAATTACATACAGAGGTGTTTTCTTATGTGTGTATGCAAGTGCGTGGACCCGTGCACACAGACACATACACACCAGAGTTTAAGTGCTAAAATAGACTATAGTAATTAAAAAAAAAATCCCCAAGGAACAGAGATGCAAAAGTTTTCAACAAAATATTAGCAAACTGAATTCAACAATACTTTAAAAGGATCATACACCATGATCCTTGCCACCACAAGAAAACTTGATGTATTATAGAATCATACACTTGAAACCTATATAATTTTGCTAACCATTGTCACCCAATAAATTTAATAAAAATATTTTTAAAAATATAATACTGTATAACCACATGCAAAAGATTGAAACTGGATCACTATATTAGGTCATACACAAAATCAACTCAAGATGTATTAAGGACTTGAATTTAAGACCTGAAACCAAAAAAATCCTGGAAGAAAACATGAAGCTCCTTGACATTGGTCTTGGAGATGATTTTTTGGATCTGATTGCAAAAACAATGACAAAAATGCAAAAATAAATAAGTGGGATCACATCCAACTAAAAAGCTTCTGTATAGCAATTGGAATCATCAACAAAATAATAATGTAAAGTGCTGAGTGTCAGAGAATATTTACAGATCATATATCTGACAAGTGGTTAATATCCAAGATACATAAGGCACTCAAAGGTAAAAAAGCAAACAATCTGATAAAAAAAATGGACAGAGAATCTGAAAAGACATTTTTCCACAGTAGACATACAGATGGCTAACAGGTGCAAGAAAAGGTGCTGAAAAAAAAAAAAAAAGAAAAAAAAAAGAAAAGGTGCTGAGCATCACTAATCATCAGGGAAATGCAAATCAAAGCTACAATGAGATATCACCTTACATCTGTTAGAATGACTAGTATGAAACAGACAAGAAATAATTGTTGGTGAGGCTGTGGAGAGAAAGGAACCCTACTGCATGGCTAGTGGGACTATACTGTAGCCATTATGGAAAAGAGTAGATAATTTTCTCAAAACATTAAAAATAGAACTACCATGTGATTCAGCAATTCTACTTCCATACACATACCTGAAAGAAATGAAAACACTAACTGAAAATGATATCTGTATCCCTCCTGTTCATTGCAGCATTATTTACAATGGCCAAGATATGGAAACATAAGTATCACCAATGAATAAACAGATAAAGAAAATATGATAGATACAGACACATAGATATAGATGATACAGATATAGATATAGATATATATACACACGATGGAACATTATTCAGCCATAAAAAAGATGGAAATCCTGACATTTGTGATAACATGGATGAAACTTCAGGGCATTTTGCTAAGGGTAATAAATCAGATGGATAAATACAAATACTGTGGAATATCAGTTATATGAGGAATCTAAAAAATAAGTACAAAATTTTTTAAAATAAAAACCTCATAGATAAAACACGTTGGTGTTTGCCAGACGCAAAGGTTGTGGGTGGGAAAATGGGTAAAGATGATCGAAAGATACCAACTTCCACTTATAAAATCAATGTCTTAAGGATATAATGGATGACATGGTAACTATAGTTAATAATACAGTATTGTATATTAAAAAATTGCTAAGAGAGTAGATCTTAAAAGTTTTCAAAAACTAATAAAACAAAACAACTGATACCTATATGTGGTGATGAATATTACCTAGACTTACTGTGATGATCATTTTGCAATATAAACATATTTGGAATCATTATGCTGTACACCTGAACTAATACAATGTAATATGTCAATTATATCTATAAAAGAAAACAACAACAGACATTTATCTTGTCTGGTTCTTTGTGATAAACCAAGATAAAGGCATTTTCATTTTCCTGGAGTAGTAATAATAGAACAATCCCTTACCAGGCTACTCTTTTTCTATCCCTTAATTAGGTAATTCCTTTTACTATAAAAGGATAAACATTATAGAGTTTTGTTACATGCATGTTCCCTAGAAATATTCAGTTTCTCACAATTTTATAAAAAGAATGGACACTTGGAAAAAAGTAATTCAAAATGTATCAATAATGATGGGTGCTTTTGGGGGCGGAAAGAAGCAAAATAAAATGGAGATATTTTCAGAATCAGTCAAGAACAGTTTGCTGGGTTTTGCTTCTTTTCAAACAGGCAGGCAGTGTGTACTTGGCTGAAGGAATTTAGGTCAAAACCCAGAAGCCAAGAAACACTATTTTGTCGCACCTATTTTTACTCTCTCCTGGATTCTGAATATTTTTGGAATGAGAAAGTCAGAACTCAATTAACTGGCAGCTTATGCTTCCAAAGGTGCAACTTCAAAGAAAAATCACTCTTAGTAACAGCACTCACTGGTCACTGGAATTGGGTGGAATGTTGGAAGCAGAAACACGTGTAAAAATAACTCAGAACTGAGCTCTTAGTGACAATATTTGTGCAGTTTCTTCCCTGCATTCATCCTACCTTTATCTCTATCACTAAATAGTCTCACTTTGTTCTTTATTTTCCAGGTTTCACTCTTGTTATTTTCCTTAACATAGCTGTTATTTATTTATTTATTTATTTATTTATTTATTTATTTATTATTTATTTATTTGTCACATTTTCCCCCCCTCACTTTCTATGCAAGTCTTCATGCATCAGTTCCAAATTAATTCTGTTTTAAAATCTTAGGACACTTCCTTATTTATTAGATGTCTCATTAAATTTTCACTTGTTGCTTTTTTGGGATAACACTATGAAAACAAAACTTAGTTTATTCTCAATATTTTTATGTCTCATTTCTGCATTAGTTAGGAACAATAGCTGCTGGACAGTGACTATAACTATTCCTATTTTCTGCATCATGGATTCTAAATAGGAACATACTCTTAAGGACCGGTTCTAAACATGTTTCAGAGGCTACTTGATATATCTCTGTGTTCAGATGAGACTTTTCTAAGACTCTTGTATTTTGAATATGATAAGGTATTCATCTTGAAACTCTTCACTGTTTTATACGTACGACTTATACAATTCCATAGTCATCAACTTTCATATATTTTCAAATCAACTACATTTTACTTAAAAAGTACAATTTAAAACAATTTCTGAGTTCCCTCGTAGATGTATAACTAAAAGACAATCAGGAGACTTCTTTTTTTTTTCTTGCAAAGCAACAAAATTACAGGTTAACGGGGCTTTAAAAATGTGATTTACAAGACACCTTCAGGAAATGTGGACCTCTCCCCAATAACTTAAAGCTTAGAAATTACATATTCTGGAATATAAAAATTGCAATTAATCAATCAATATGTAAATAAATGGAAGAGGAGGAGAAGAAGAAAGAAGAGGAAAAATGAAGCAGAAAGAAAAAAAGTAAAAAATGCTGATTAGCTATCTTCTCCTTATGATACACAAATAAAAATGTAGAAACTGTTATGGTATTCTACAAGGAACTCTAGACTTAGAATCAAAGGGACTTTCTTAACTCTGACACTTATTTGATAAGATATAATCTTTTTGAGCTTTGAATTACACAAATGTGAAAAATGGACATAAAAAAGACTACCACTCCGGATTGATATAAAAGAACTACTATATATCACAAACGTATTTTGCATATAAACTAATTGTTACATACAAATCTGTGCAAATCCTATACCTAGAACTCTTTTTCTAATTATTTCATCCAAAAGGAACTGTTCTAATGCATATAACAGAAGGTTCTACAACTGTGAAGATCATGTACTTTGATCAGAGACTAAGATCATTGGACTGTGCCTATCTTGTAGAAGGTCTTTCAATTTTCTTTTTTTAATTGTCCCTGGGATAACCTGGTATTACAATACGCAGAAGATACCTCTGTAAAATACAGAAAATCCTATGGCTGTTATCTCTGCCTTCCTTTCGCATGTCTACATTAGCATTCACAAGACGTTTTGGCTATTGCATTTTTTTTTCCATTTGTGACCAAGATCTCATATAAAAATGGACTTTCTACCATAGGCTCAGTGGTAACAAACCTTAAACTTTATAGCGTCACTTGTTCCTTCCCAGGGAATTTGGACAAGAGATGAGATTCTGGCAGGAGAATCATCTCCCCATAATTTAACAAAGGCTTTACTTCTATTTGGACTTAATGGGGAACTAATGATTCTGACAAGAGTGATCTCCTGCCTTGGATAGTCTTAGAAGACTCTTCCCCTTTTAAAGTCAAGTTCTTTTGATTACAGATGTCATGTCCCTCACAATGCTAGTTATGCATTTGTCTTATCAAGTGAAAAATGAAGTTTGAGTGCCTGATTGCCTTGTCATTTAACAGCATTATTACCACGAGAAACTTTTTTCCTCCCACTAGTCAGGCTGAAACAAGAAAGTGATCCATTTATTCAGCTCAAAATGTTCAATACGATTTTTGTTTCATCACATCATTTTAAAAGAGAGCAGCACATTTGAAGAAATGCTGTGTGAATAAAATCATTTTAAAAAACGCAGTCCCCAGAAAAACAAAGTCCAGTGGGCCAAAAGAAAGACGAACTACCTCTTAGAAAACAATGATTGACCAGTCATTTGTGTTGTACAAGTATCTTTCCAGCCCTGCGGAACTGAAAGAAAAAAGTGCTACACATATTTCAAAAGATGATCTGTGTATAGAAGAGGTATGTGGTGGAAAAAAGGGAAATGAACAACTGGGAAAGAAAATATTTTCTCAGTAAACAAAATCTGTCACACTATTTGTTTGCAATTCATCATAGTCCTAGGAAAACAAAGTTCACAGTCAGTACTGGGCAGTTTGGCTTCAGGAACTGGCAGTGTTTGTATTTGGCAAAGTGGAATGATGTCAAGTTTTATTAAACTATAATCTCGAAAGGTAGTTCCACAAAGGGAATTATAGAGATTATAAAAAGATGCCAAATCTGGAACCTCAGAAGCCCTGATGCCTGCACTGGCCAGTGACCTGGCAGGGACATATTAAGTACTCAATAAACACTTCTTGTTCTGATATGATTGAATGAGGCTGCCGCACAAAGCCCTAGGCGTTTTATCTCTAGATCATTTCCTAGATTCTTGACCTAAAATTGTGTTTTCTTTATGTAGGCTTTCATTTTTAATAGGGTCTCTGTATGAGTCGGCTAAGGTTGCCATAACAAAATACCACGGCCTTGGTGGCTTAACAACAGATATGTATTTCCTCATAGCTCTGGAGCCTGGAAGGCCAAGACCAAGGTGCCAGGTGCCAGCAGGGTTGGTATCTCTTAAGGTCTCTCTTCTTGCCTTGAATTTGGCCACTTTCATAGTACATCCCCACGTGGCCTTTTGTCTGTGCATGCATATCCCTGGTGGTGCCATTCCCTCCTCTTATAAGGACTCTAGTCATATTAGGTTAGAGCCTCACACTTATGACCTCATTTAACAACATTAGCTACACCTTTAAAGACTCTATCTCCAAATACAGTCACTTTGGGGCTTAGGGCTCCTGCAAATGTTTAGGAGGGGATTTCACAATTTAGTCCATACCATCTCATTTGAAGATGATCTTCAAGGAAGAATAGAATATTGGGAAAAGGATGTATACGGGTGTCAGCAGAACAGGTTATGAATTCTAGCTGGCCATTTATTACTCTAGTTTGACTTTGGGCAAGATAACTTAAGTCCTTCTCTGTAAAAATGGAATATTAATAATTGCATTGTGGGTTTGTTGTGAAGATTTAGGAAGGAGATCATGTATGACAGTAACCGAACATAGTACCTAGTAGCTGATAGTCATAAATATTCCTCTGTTGTTTATCTTTTATGTGCTGGGGTCTCAACATTACTCTGAAGGCTGAGAGTGCCATTCTTTGTGGCATGTATCTTGAACCTCTAAAGATTAACATTTCAATTAATCTGAGCAAGTATTTCACTAAAAAAATATGTTAATCAATCCAAGCACACTGTAGATATCTCAAGATATAAAACAACACTATTAGTTGATTTCTGTGATTTCCCAGAAATCAACTTAGATTTTCTAAATAGGATTTATGTTCATCATCTGAATTTATCCATTCCATTATTAAAAATTTTATTTGGCAGACATTAATTAGATCAGCTATATGTAAGTTACTGTACTAGGTATTATATTAACACAAAGATTAATAAATTATATTGTTTGTTCTCAGTCAAGTTAAAAATGTACTATGAACACAAATATGTCTAAAGCAATGTGAAATTATAAGGGCTAGTGATAACAATTGGGCTATTAGAGTGGAGTGGAGAAAGATCACTTTTATATATATGATTTTGAGATGGTTTTCTTAAAGAGATCATTTTTAAAATAACTCTTTAAGTACGGGCATTTTTTTGATACGAAGTTGTGGAAAGAGGCCCATAATGGAAGGAATAATTCTTTGAAACTTTTCCCCCATTTTAGCGATATAACAGAAGTCTTTACTCTCATTTGTTTCTTTCAGAAGGTGTACATGTAGGCTCTCTCATCCAACTTTCAGGCAATGGAGATCATAGTAAAGGCTTAGAAAAGGAACAGAAAATGTTTGAAGAGAAGTTTGCAAATAGAAATAAGAATGCTACTTCAAAGCTTAGTTTAGTAATCAAGAGCTTCTTTGAGAGATGAACCCTGTATTTACCCAAAACCAAAACCAACTATTAAATCTCATCCATTTTTATACTTTCAGATTAGGTGATTTATTTGAAAAATGCTTTATTTTAAAATCTGTTGATAAAAGCCCCCACTTTCAGACCTTGTAGGCTATAAGTTGAAAAGGTGTCAAAAAAAAAAAAAAAAGAAAAGAAAAGGTGTCCATGTGTTTTTATTTATTTAAAAATTGTGTCATTGTGATAAACTTATATTCATTAGAGTCCCAAAGGAAGAACACCTTTTCAATATCACTGTAGCTTTCTTAGAATGCAAAACAGTTCTATAAAATTAAGCTGTTTCAGTTTTCCTTCTACTTAAGATGACAAGGCTTCATATTGAAAGAGATCAAAAATTGCTTTACACTTTTCCCTTGATCGAACAATATTGACAATATTTCAACTGAGCACTCTAATTCTAAGTGCTGTATTATATACTTGAGTATAGGAAATTGACATAATTTTATAATACAATAAACAAATATGGTTATTCTTGAAGCTAAAAGCTTTTTTTATTATTTTTCATGAACATGTCCTAAAATATATTTATTTACTCCTCAACCATTGATATTGTCAAAGCAGGTATATTATGTAGTTTCTAAAAGGTGGTTTTGTGTTCTACTCTTGTAAAGTACCCTCAGGACATTTTTAGGTACAATTTGTACTTTTAAATTATTTCAGGTCTTATAAGGAAAATCTGAACAAACTGAAATTTTGAGAGGATTTTTTTAAGTGTCTTCATACAATGGGTCAGATATTTTGAAGTTGAGGGAAGGTTTATATACTTAGGTAAGAAAACGCATGCACAGTTTTAATGTCAAACTAGGATTCCTCATGGAAGCTACCCAGTAAGCATTCTTACAAATTAATTTGACCTTGAATAAGGAAGCATATTTTTAATTAATCAACTATAACCAACATTGACTTTGGAGATCAGCCAAATTGTTGCATGCGTATTGACCTATATAAAACACTTGTCAAATGGAGTCTTCTTAATCCAATCTGTCACTGCATATCATATTGGAACCTGTAGTGCTTCTGTTGTTTCAATTTTATATAGCCACATGTAATACATGAGTCAGATCTGTCTTGCTGGGTTACAAAGAAAGAAGAAGAATTGGAATGCAAATGCTCAATGATAACATACGATAGAAAATCTAAACCTAAATGTCTAGATTTTTTCAATTTAATATGCAATAATACCTCCCAATGCTATGATAATCGGATTTAGAATAGTGCTTCTCAAACTTAAATGAGAATATAAATTACCTGGTTAACTTGTGAAAAGACTGATTCTGATTCAGTAGGTCTGGGATGGGGCCTGAGATTTTGCTTTATTAGTAAGTTCTCAGATGATGCCAATGCTGCTAGACTACGAACCTCACCTGAAACGGCCATGTGCTTTGGGACAATTTTACACAATTCATCATGAGATTTCATGACAATCTACACAGCAAAGGAAGCATTGAAATCCTAAATAGCCATATTAGTACCTGTCGATTCATTTTAATTAAATATGGTCATAATTATGACAACTCTTTGACTTCATTGTGATTAGCCTTACAATTGGATTTTCTCTTAGAAACACATTTCTTCATGATTCTATAGAAAAGAAACAAAATACAATAAAAGTATATGCTTTCAATTTCTGGCAGATGATACAAAATATGTGGGGAACATTCAGAATTAAAACTTTAAATCCCGCATTCTCAATCTTTCAGGGTACAGGAAATAAAATAAAATAAAAGTGTGATTTAAAAGCTATGGTACTACCTATTGTGGTTTGACACTCCTCCCTCACGTGGGCTGTGCTGGTCCCTGGATGCAATGATGAGCGGTACATTTGATCCTCAGAGACCCGGAGCACGGATCTGCCTATGCAATAATATGTTGGCATTTTTTAAAGATGCTTTATGAGGAGAGGTGTCACAAAGTAACTGTCCAGTACTTTTACTCTCAACTGACAAAGTTGCTATCTACTTTCTCATTCTCTTGATGATCTACTTACAAGAATTACTGTTTTAAGCAAAATTAAAGAAAACATACACATCTCCTCTTCCACCTGCCCCTCCATTATGTATTAGTAAACGGTTTAATAAAATGACACAAACTTGTGTTTCACACAGGTAGGGCACAACAATGGCTTTATGCACTGTGTGTTTCTAAAGATTCAGAAAATTGATTTTAAAAACACTCTGTCTAAAGAACTTCATTTTCTGAGGGTTAATGAGACATAAGAATATGTTTTTGTCATACAGTTGATTCTTTCTTAAAACTGTGTTTCTAGATGATATCTTGTTAATTGATTAAGTAGACCTTCATTAACTATACAATATTCAATGTAAAACATATTATGTAATAGGTTAGTGTTAGGATGTGTGGATTAAGGACATATGAGGCAGTTGCTGATGTCACACACCTCAGTACTCTTAGTCAAAGCATTTGTGGCATCACAAATCTAGTTACCCAATAATTTCAGCACCCCTTAGCTATATCAATTAATATTAAATAAATTATAAAAACAAATAAATCAGCTTATAAAACTAAAAAGTTAAGAAATCAGGCATAGACTTATTCAAAGGGTGAAACAATGTCATCAGACTCAGCTTTTCTCCATTGCATAGCTCTGACTTGATGTACTGCTTTAATGGATACACTCCATAAAGGATTTCTCAACAGCTAAAAGTTTAGATTGTCTCAAAAGAAAAGGAGAGCGCCACTTCCAATAATACCAAAACAGTACAGCTTTTGTCGTTAATTATAAGCAGCTCTTTTATGCCCATTTCTAACCGCAGCTACAGCCATTGGGAATACAATGTTCTGAATTTTGGCAGATATGATTCATATGTCCACACTGGAGGCAGAAGTGAAATAAAATCCACCAGAAGTAGGAGAATTGAGAGTTGTGACAGCCATGAAATTGTACCACTCAGACCTCTTAGTGAGGGAAGCATAACTGACTGACAATCACAGAGGCTACCCCTTTGAATCTACCACTGCATCTGTGCTGTGGGCCATGCTTCACATGTACTGACCCCAAAGGGTCACTGAATACAATTGGGGAACAGGAAACTAGTGCACCCCATTCCAAGGAGAAGATGACTCCTTGATGGGTGACATTGGATCAAGGATTCCCCACTGCCTTAGCTGAACTGTTCTTAGAATAACACTGTAATTTGAAATTTCTTCTGGCCCAGTCTTTTCTCCTTCACTCTCTTACCACAAGTGTCAAAACTGATGGCAGTTTGAAAGTTCTTTTTTTTTCCTTCTTGCACCCTTCCTGCAATAAATCTCTTGCATGTTTAACCTTGCTGTAGTGCCAGTTTCTTAAAGGATGCAAGTAATGTAAGATTGTATATAGGAGGGATTTTCCAGTGAAAAATTTGGGTTCTATTAGCAAGAGAATGGTGAACAGAACCTAGGAGGCAAAAACAACAAATATGAACCAGACTATTTCTATAAATTATTATTGATTAAGTAACTATTAGTTTTCTATATTTACTAATATATTTCCTCCAAACATCAAACATTTTATGCTTGCATTATGTCTCCCTGAGATTAAAAGTTCCTTTAGAGAGAGAAATACACGTCTTTGTTTTCCTATAAAACTTTTTGCAACCATACCAATGATAAAGCACACTATATAAGCTCATGGAAACAGCTTTCATATATCTGGAAGATACTGTGAATTAAAAAAAAATCACTAAATGCTAATATGAAGAGACACATGTATCCATCTGTTCATCACAGCATTATTTACAATAAAGATATAGAGGCAACCTGGATGTCCATCAATGGATAAAAAGGTAGTACATACTATGTACAACAGAACATTATTCAGCAATAAAAAAGAATGAAATCCTGCCATCTACAACAAAATGGATAGAGTTAGAGGGTATTATGCGTTGTGGAATAAGTCAGACAGAGAAAGACAAATGACACAATTTCACTTATATGTAGAATCTAAAGAACAAGAAAATGAACATACAAAAGAGAAACAAACTCACAGATACAGAGAACATTTTGAGGGTTGACAAATGAGAGGGGGATAGAGGATTGGGTGATAAAGGTGAAGAGATTGAGAAGTATAAATTGATAATTACCAGATAGTCATGGGGATGTAAATTATAGCATAAAGAATATAGTCAGTAATAATGTAATAACTATGTATGGTGCCAGGTGGGTACTAGATTTATTGGGGGTGATCACCTCCTAAGTTATCTAAATGTCTAATTACTATGCTGTATACCTGAAACTAAAATAATATTGTATATCAACTGTAATTAAAAAAAATATATATATATATATATATATATATATATATATATATATATGTATAAAATTTAACAATACAACAAGATTTACAAATGGGAAAGATAAATATATTTCTAATATTGCATTTTTCTAACATAGGATAGTGCATAAAATAGAGATGTTCTTCCCTATAATAGAATAAATGTTTAGTAAAGAGAAGCCAAAGAAAATCTCTGCCTATCTAGTACAGAAATATTTTGGGGAAAAGAACAGAAAGAGAGACATCAGAGCCTGAGCTCCAGATTTCATCAATCCCTGTCCAGGTATACAAATTGATAAGGGGAACACCTGAGGGCAAACAGGATATTACTCCATTCTCCTTTTGAAATATTGGAAGAGAAAGGTGGAAGGATGATTCCTGAACCAATTAAAAATATACTTCTATGAGACTGTGTTGAAAGATGGCATATTTCCCAAAACCCTAAGTGCCATCTTGCAGAGGAACGTAGGAGAAGGGGTAGAACTCTAAGAAACTAAGTATTTTCAACAAAGATGCAAATAAATTAGCAGTCTCTTTTCTATACCACAAGTATACATGGATCCTTTCTTATGTCATAATCCCTAGAGTCACAAATATAGATTTGAAGGCATCTTGAATTTAATTCCAAAAATTCAAAAGCTAAGATACCTACCCTTCCACGTCACTGATTTTGCAAATAGTGTATCTGGGAAAACATGGGCTGTGGGTTCTCAATGTTCCACATTAAAATTCCAGCTCTATAAGTTACTTTGGCAAGACAATTTTTGTATATGTCTTCTCACTCCTTTTAAAATGAAACAAAACAAAAAATAATAGTAATATCTTCCTTAGCATGTTATAAAGAAGATTAAATAAGATAATACATAAAAAAGGTTAGTGCAGTGTATGATATTATCCTGTTACTACTACTATTACTACTACTACTACTACTACTACTACTACTACTACTACTGCTTTGCCTATTGCCACTGTTACTACTACTCCTTCTACTGCTACAGCTACTACTGCTACCTCTATCACCATCACCACCACCACCGCCACCTTTGGCTTAGCTATTTCCTCCTGAGATAGGCAAACTAACTAGGACAAAACATGAAACCTTGATACAGGTGAAAACTCTGAGGTGTTACTTTGCTTACCTTTCTTTCACCTTAAAACTTAACACTCTATTTATGTAGTCCCAAATGCCTTCAATCTCACCTCTCAAAAACAATAAATAAATAAAAGTAATAATAATACGAACTCCAGTACAAATCTCCCAGTATATTTCTCATAGTCCAAAAGCCATTTGTAAAATAAATCTTTGTTTTTAATGAGTCAGTGAAATACTTCCAGGTGGAATAAACATGCTATTGTAAAGAAAAATACAAAACGTGTCAATATTATTCTTAAATTTAAACACAAACTCTTGTGATGTAAGAAGTATAATTTTTTCCAACCTCTTTCATTTTTTGTGTTCTCTAAACTCCTGAATTCTAACCTAAGGAATAACGGGTCTTCTCAAAGAGTCCCATTCTCTCTGGATGGAAGAAATCCTGAAAACCTTGTCAAAATGCATTGTATCACAAAATTCACAGGTCCTTTATTGTGAACTCAAGAGCTTTTTGCCAGTCGTAACAAACATCAACTTCTAGACGTTGACCCCAACGTGGCTGAACCTACAGACCTCTTGGATTTTCGCTCATCGCTAATTTTCTGGTCCAGTGGAGCATTACACAACTTTCCCCCAACCTTTCCACACACTCAGAACCCAGATGAAAAGGGAAAAATAAATGTCATGGTAATGTAAAAGAAAAAACAAAATCAGAAGGAAAACATCTCCCAAACAAGCATAAGCAAAAACAGCAAGTGTGTAATCCCAATCATAAAATCAACTTTTGAAATAAATGTTCCTGTCTTTATGTACTGAATTACAAAGGACAGAAAATCAGAAAGAACCCTTCCCAAAGTATTCTCAATGTGCCCACCTAAATACTTACTGGTTTTCTTAATGTTTTTGTTGTAGTTATGGTAAATAATGTGTGCTTCTGTCATGTTATTTCAGACTCTGACTCACCGAATGACTACACATCTGTCTCTTTCTATTTCCCTTGATATCTCAATTTTTAAAATAAATTTTGTCAAGGGATCTAAAAATGAAAATATATTTACTTCAGATTAAGAGGGTATGGGAAGGAAATGGGTTTCAGTTTGGATATATCCATGCTTCTCATTTAATTTCACAAAGCCTTTATGCATTTTGACATTGTCCAATCTTTCTAATAAATAGAACTAAATTACCGATTCAGGACAAAAGCATGAAGACTGATTTGGAGGACACTTTTCTTACATTTAAAAGTCTAAATAATAAAGATGATGTCAATGATCAAGGGCACCAGTACTGGTTTTTTATATAAAAAGAAATTATTAAGTACTGAATTATAATCCAAAAGCCACGGCAAATACAAAATACCACAGAGTTTCTTTTCATTTAAATATTTCATATATATAGCCCCAAAGCAAAACCTATCAGTCAGGAATGGTGTTGCTTTTCCTGTCCCCAGTGATCGAATCTATTGTGAAGACAGGGACTTCCATTCAACATAGTTAAGAGAAAACTGAATTAAAAAGAATGCTTCTTACAAATAGAATGCTTGTTACCTCACAGCTCCTTAGAAAGTCTTTTTTTTTCTTTCTTTTCTTTTTTTAAGAAATATCACCCATGCCTTTAAAGTCACAGATAGAATATTAAAGTTCTCTTTCTTTTGCAAATCATGTTAAGGAGGCAATGCCACTGTTGCAGTTTCAGGGCTAATAACTGAGATTGGTTTTCAAATTCTGTACAACAGGAATACCTCACAGACATTGGCTTATGCAGATACCATTTGGAAAATAGACCAACATTCACATATATCTATTTTTTCATTCATTCTAAAATAATAAAGTGCTGTAGAAAAGCAAAAGAGTTTCTGCGTCTTTCTTTTTTTTTTTTTTTTTTGTAACTAAAATTTATTTGGGGTGACAATTGTAAGTAAAGTTACATAGGTTTCAGGTGTACAATTCTGTAATACATCATCTATGTATCACACTGTGTGTTCACCATCCAGAGTCAGTTCTCCTTCCATCACCATCCATATATTTGATCCCCTCTCCCCACCTTATCCTCTGGTAATCACTAAACTATTGTCTATGTCTATGAGTTTTTGTTTCTTCATCTGTTGCCATTATTATGTTAAGTGAAATAAGTCAGTTAGTAAAAGTAGAGAACCATATGATTTCAATGATATGTGGTATATAAAACTGAAAACAAAGGAACAAGACAAACGTAGTTTCTGTTTCTTAAATGCCCTTTCAAGGGTTAACCTATATTTGAACCATTTTTGCCTGACATATTTTACAGTGCATGATACTTTTCCATGATTTCCCAAATAATGCAACTATGCAAAGTTTATCTCTTCAGAAATAAAGTCATTGCAAATAGCCACAGACTTCACTAAATACCATAGTTTTATGTTTGCTGTTTAGATTTTTCTTCTTACCTGTATTTTCAGGTTGATTGTCTTGAATAGGTCTTTGTTTTCATTGCAGTATGTCGTTCCCTCTAATTTATGTAAAAAGCGAAATTAACTAAATGTGTGCCGGCTCTTGTGCTTAAAGGCTGTGTAGGCATAGTTTTCTTATGACAGGACATAACTTTTTTTTCTGATATGACTGAGCTAAAGTGTTACAAGAAGACTTCATTGAGCAATTGGGATTGAGTTGGCCTCTACAAATTAGAAGAATTTACACAGGTTGAGACATCTGACGGTTAAACAGGAGAGAATATGAAAGACTCAAGTTAGAAAGCAGCAAGGTTGAGACGATAGCTAAGAAAAGATCAAACTCACTGGATTGATACTGTATGTGGCTAAAAAGTAAAATACAAGTCTATAACATCTTATCCACAATTTCAAAATCTGACAACTCAGAAAAAAAAACAACATTTTTATTTTAACTTAGTAGAAATAATCCTATTAGGAGGTTTAGAAAATGCATTAAAAAGTAATTAACATTAACTTCATGACTATCATGTGCAAGACACTGAACATGGTGATTTACTTATGTGATTTCTTTTATTCTGATAGGAATAACGGTGTGTATTCATTCATAAAGACAAACATCTACTGTGGTTGCTGCCTGTGGAGAGGCGTTAGGAATACAAACCAAATAAGACATAATGCTTATTGTTAAGACATGATGTTATAACAAAGATAAGTTTTTTGTTGTGTTTTTTTTGTTTTTTTTTAATAATGTAGTTTAGCAACTTTGAAAAAGATATTGTCAAAATTCATCTAGATGAACAGAAGGAAAGGCTTCCAAAGATAAAACATGCCTGAGGTGAGTCTTCAAGTTAATAAGTAGGAGTCAACTAGACGAAGGAATGGGCATCATAAGCTAATACATTATGAGCAGAGTCATGGAAAAGTAGGACATGCTAGGAAAGTGGCAATAGTTGGGATGACTACAACGAAGGGCTCGTGTCAAGGAAAAGTATAAAGTATGGGGTGTATTCTTACAGAGAAGTGGAAATGCAGAAGCCAGGTCAAGAATACCAGAGGTTTTCAACCAGTGAAGATTTTGTCCCAACGAGACATTTGGCAATGTCAAAATACATTTTCAGGTTTTCATAATGGGCAGGGTACACAGATTGGCAGCTGATAGATGAAGGCAAGAGATGCTGCTAAACTTTCTCTAATGTATAAGACAGGCTGCCTGTCACCCACCCGCGGTCCCAATAAAGAAGTATCTGACTCAAAATGTCGATAGTGCCAAAGTTGAGAAACCCCGATGGGTGGTAACCCTAAGAGTTGGAGTTTTATTTGGAAAGTACTGATAAATCATTGAATGGTTTTAGGCCCTGAAATAACATGTCATTTTCATTTATAAGCATCATTCTGGCAACTGTGTTAGGGCTGGATCAGAGAAATACAGGTCGGAGGACCTATATTTAAAATGTATTTAAATATTGCATCAATATATCAGAAAAATGATGTTGGCAGAAAAGGAAGAAAACAGAAAGGAACTAACAATGAAAGATGACTGTCTGACATGAAAGTGACAGATATAGAATGACTCTCAGATTTCTGGATTGAGTAACTGGAATAAAAGTAATTTATTCCAACAGGTAACATAGAATGGAGAATAGTGTTGGAGAGGAAAGTTGATGAATTTGGTTATAGGCTTTGTAAATTGAGGTACCAAGCCTCCAGCTATCTACTATTACTACTACTCTAACCATCACCACTAATACTGCTACACTGAACTTGTTCTTACACTTTTCTGACTGCATTTAGCAGTTCCTTGCATTTTACTTCCCTCAAGTTTATGGATTCAACTACTTGCTAGCAAAGCACATATGCCTTTCACACCTGCACTGAATTGAGTATTTTCCCCCAGATCATCCTTTGCGTATAAGAAATCTGAGCTACGTGAGGATCTTCTATATTTTGGAATATGAGCAAAGTAATCATAAACTCCTAAATGCAGACTTTTATAGTATCGTATTGTCAAAACAGTCATAGCGTATTTAAAGATTAAACACTGATTGCACCAAAATTTCATAAACAACAGGATAAATAACCAATATACCTTCAAACTGATGTGATAAAATCAAACATGTCCACAAAGCTATATGTCTCAATTACATTTAGTAAAATATAATAGGACATATAGTTTATACAACTTCCAATCTGGCATAAAAATCAGTCACCTTAGAACAAAACAAAAATCTGACCACCATAACCTCACATTACCACAACTCCTATTCACCAAAATACAAATATCTATGCATTTTACATGTGTTTCATATTTTTTAAAAGTATGTATTTTCTTAAATATATATTTTAAAAATTCAAGGAATTCAACATCAACTTTCAGGATAGGCACATTACGTAACAAAATTTCCAAACTGTGGAATTGACTTATTATAATAAAACAAGAAAATAGCTTGTTCTTTTCCAAACTCCAAAGCATGCATATATGTGTATGTGTATATATATTTATTTATTTATTTATTTATTTTTTATTGAAGTTTAGTTGTTAATAAAGTTACTTAGATTTGAGGTGTACAATTCTGTAATACATCATCTATATTTTTAGAAAACACCCAAAGTCCTTGGTCAACTTGTAAGTACTGTTATTGTAAAATTCAAGCTTATTTAAAACAGATCAGCGAATATTAGCCATTTCCCAGGCACACCCAAGTAGTTCGATAGATTGCTTAAACCGAAAGATAATATGAAATTCCACTTTGTTTGCTAATAACCATTTCAGCTGAGTGAGGCCTATATTTATATCCAGCAATTTGCCTAACTCTATTGATTTGTGGGTAGAAGCAGACTTTAATTTGGCTTTTCTTTCAGAGACCTGTTGGCATTTAACTTATAGCCTCCTTTTGATTTGGCCTTTCTTACCCATCTCATGCCTGACCCTTATCCTCTGTCAAAAGGTCAAGCAGTTTCCAAGAAAGAGCATGATGGTAACTGTTAACATGGCTCCTCACACAGCTATACATCAGGCTGCTAAATAGACAATGAGCTTAATGAATTTCATCAGTTTAGTGGTCGTGGAGCAGAAGGCAGCAAGAGCTTTCCGTCCGACACAATTCTCCCTTCCCCTCAGTCTTATTGGGGTGATGTGGAGATGGGTCTTCGTAGATATTGTGCTTATGCTGTGTCTATATCACAACTGAGGAAGCCTGAGCTCAGGAACCTCCTAATCCTATAAGAGTTGGCAAACAAAATCTGACGCTTTCCCCCTTGTTGAAAAATACTGTCTTCATTACCCAAACCGGTAAGGAAACCTTTTCCAGGGAGGTTAGGGAGACATCTTTATCTTTAGTATATGGGAATGTCTCTGGAAAGGTAGACATTCTCTATCTTTAATATACAAGGACATAAATCAATCTGAGCAAATGTCTGCTAATGCCTAGATGTGAAGAAATATGCAAGGTTAAAGAGGAATGTCTCCAAACTTCTATTCTTTCTCTAATTACCTTTGTTCTACCCAGTCTCCTCCACTTGTATTGCCCTACACCCTACAAGTGATCCCACCTCTTCTTCATCTAGCAAACTCATTCATATTTCAAAAATTATCTCAGAGGGCATCCTTCCTCTGGTGAGCACAAGTTACTCAGATGTACTTGTTTTATCTCCACATACTTTTAGCATCCTGCTCATGTGCATGTGTTGGAAATAATTGTTGATTTTTGTCATCTCTCTTCTCCACTAGATGCAGTACCAATCTCATTTCACAGAGTCAACTACATAACCTATTTCCCAAAACAAATTTGATAGCTTGTTAAAGTAATTTACTTTTCTAAATCTAAGTTTTTCCTCTGTGAAATGAGCCTATTATCACCTAGTTTACTCACAAAGTATATTCTATAAAATGTGGATATGGTGTCATACCTAGATTCTCACTTCTTTTTTTTTTCTTGGTTATCTATGGGAATGGTTTCTCAATGACCAATTTTGTTATGAATCGTTTTCAGAAGTATGCTTCACTCAGATAGATCATTTATCCTATATCTATGGGGAAGGATGAGCATGAATTTTTTTTCTGTATCAGGCTCTTGACTTTTTAAATAAAGTGTTATAGAAAAGTTCTTTGCAAGAAGTTTTCAGCTAAAGTATGTGTTCTGAAAACGATTAGGAGAATGTTATTACTGTTCTGTGTTTGTCCTGTTCGGACCACTTCTTTTATACTGAAAACAGATGGCTCAAAGTCACAACCAACCAGTATTTCTCAATCAGGTGAATGTGGTGTTTTTCTATTTTTTAACTGTTTTGATTTTTGTTTTGTTTTAGGAAATGTAAAGGAGAGTGTTAAAGCTACTGTCTGTTGTCCTTGAAAGTTTTTTTATATTCCATATCTGTCTTTTAAAAATGAAAATAAATAAACAAATAAATAAACACATAAACAAATAAATAAAGTTTTAGGGTACAGTAATCACCAAGGCATGGGGGAAAAAATCACAGATTTACTTCAGACTTCTTTACTACATTCTTTTTATTTATTAGTAGGCAACTAATTTTGTCTATCACATTGGTGAGTACTATTATTTATTTTTGGCCCTTAGTATCTGTGTTTTCTCATGATCTTCACTTTTTTTTCTGTTCAAAAGTAAACAAAAGGCCACAAATATAACACTTCATTTCTGTTTTTGGCTTATACTAATAGTCCCATCGAGACTAATTTTTAAAAACAGAAGCATTTATCCTTGAAGACACGAACATTTCTAAATACACAATGATTTTAAGTCTGGTATTCTTGTAAAAATGTCATCTAGCTGGAGAAATGTGGCAGTTTTTCAGCAGGGCATAAATGCCATGGCACTAACGTAGAATCATTTCATCATTCTAACTTTGTGGATTAGAATATTTCTAATCCAATGGTTGAATTATTTAATTCATCACAGCAAATAGAGATTATTTTCCTAAAATTTATCATGTTATCTTCTTTCTGTTTTCTTCTTGAATTGAGAACATGGACACTGCTCTTAGTAGCCAATAGGTACAACTTTCATTATGTCCCCTTATCATAGTCCTCAAACATTTACAAAGCAAAATTATAAATAAATAATTGAAACTGTATTGTCTAAGTTCAAAAACAATAAAAAATAGTACCTCATATTAGGATAATTTGTCAACAATTAACAAGTTACTTCACATTATTTCTCTCACTTGGGAGTCACACGAACTCTGGAGGAGGACATCACTACCTCCATTTGAAAGACTGCCAAAGTGATGCTAAAAAGGTTTGTTTAATTGTAAAGGTCCTACAACTATAATACATGAGTATCAAGTTACCAATTCACACTTTTTTAATGCGACCTTAGCAATTATTTAGTCAGTTACTTTCCCATAGATGATTCGTTTGGTGTTTTATTTTCTATCATCTAAAATAATCTTTTTTTTTCATGTATGTTCCTCACATATTAGCAGAGGTGCCTAGAGAAGACCAGGTTGTACATATGTGTATGTGCATAGTGTATGTGGGAAAAATGAGGATATACCTCGTCGTCTATTCCCCATCAGAATAATTTCATTATCATCTTCTTCAAAAACACGGGCCCTGAAGCGGATTTTAATTAGGAAAAAGAAGTTTGTTGCTGGAAGAATATTGGAAAATCTCTAATCAAATAACTGAATATATTACTGTCTGTCAAGGGTTCCTCTTTTAAAATCCTACCAAAGGAATTAACATGCGTGATTACCATACTTAACATAAGAAAATAGTGATATTGATACATACACATTTTTTTAATGATAGGAAGAAATCAAGTCACCTGAGTAAGATTATTTGTTAAAGAAGCTGAATTGGATTCATATCTACATCTTTATATAAGGTTTGATACATTTCTATCATACATTATTCTATCTTCCATCACCTTATTTTTGACTAAGACATGGAATAAGACACTTTTCTAGGCATTAGACAAAGTCCATTAACTAATGTCTTTATTCAAAGCTATTTATTCTGTATATTTTTGAGTGTGTGGCTGTAAAATATGTTCTACAGATTCAGAGATGAGGTAAAACCAGATCCTACAATTAAAATTTCACAGTCTGGTAGGAAAGATAGACGCAAAGCATAACCATAGTATGAGATGTTATGTGGCTGTACCAAGATAAGGTGGAATCCAGAAGAATAAATGATACTTTCATTTGGGAAAAGAGAGTCTGTATATTTTGAACAGAAGTTAACTAGGAAAGAAAATAAGAAACATTCTAGACTTAAGCAACAACATAGGAACAAATAAGAGACATGAAAAATCATAGTATTTTTAAGAAAAGACGACTAAGTTAGCATGAATGGTGCTTAGCATGATTAATGAAGAAAACTGAAATAGGTGGGTGAAGAATGGGTGGTTATTTTGGGGTTAGACTACCATGGACTGTGTCTGCCTTGCAAAGAAAGGTATTTAGAATTTATTATTCAAGCAGTGGAGAGTGACTGAATAATTTTAAGCAAGGTTAAATATAAGTATAGTCTGTTATAAGACATACACATAATCCCAGTTCTCCGGATTTTAAAATCGACTTAGTTGGTATGTAAATACATATAAATAAATGGATATTAAAATTAGATTATGAATACTTCTAGATAACTTGCATGGACAAGAGGTATTATACAACTTCAGAGGAAAAGGAAGCCAACATGGGCCAATAGATCAGTATGGAATTTCCATTATATGTTCCAGGAAGGGAGGGGCACAAAAAGATGGAAAAATGAGGCATACATATGTGTGTGTGTGGGTGTGCTTGCATGCAAATGCACATCTATGTGTATCAAATGAAACATGTACATATAGATATAAATAAAAAAAAACAATGTTAACAAATGCACAAACTGAACTCCTTTTTACCAAACCACCCATTTTTCTTTCTCTATTATGAAGTTACTACTTTCTGCACAAATGCTTAAGTCAGAGCATGAAAATCATCTGAAATATCTTATTTTCCCTTATTCTCTTTCATAAATCTGATAACCATATCTTGTCAATGTTTGCCTAAAGGATATTCTGACATTATCTGACTTTCAGGGATTGCTATGTCAAAAATTCACTGAAAGTAATAATTTATAGTATATTTTTCTTTTTTCATGCATGGATTTTTTTTATTCCTAGAATAATTTTTTCTTAGATACTGACTCTACAGGATGAATGCTTAAGTGTTCTGAAAGCAGTTACCACCTACTTTAAAAAGATGCTCATGGTAGAATATAAATGAAAATGTTTTATAATTAAAAGCATATGGCATGTTGGGAAGGGGACATATAAGACCTAAAAGGCAAGTGAAAAACTGAGGTTTCAATTGAGCTGTTAAGATAAAAAACTTTTTTTGTGTGCAGAGGACAGAAGATAAATGAGGCAAAGACATGTATTTTTAACTTTTAAATTACTCAGGCAATAAAACGTTTTTGTTTTTTTTTTCTTCAATCATGTGCTTGCAAACATTAAGAAATAAAATTGTGAGGGGTTTAATTATTATTATAATTGCTATATGTATTTAGTAAGAAAGTCTCTTAGGTTATACATATGAGACCAATCTGTAATGTATGCCTCTGCACACTAGCTTTCTCAATGAGGTAGCTGAGGTCCAGGGATCAAGTGCTGACAATCATAGAGCTAATCAGTGGCAATGTCAGGATTGGAATTGATCAGTCTGACTACCAAATCCATGAAATCCCCTATACATAGTATATCTAAAGTTTTTAACACTTTGGCATGTTTCCTATTGATTTGTTTTTCTTTTTTGGTGCTACACTGAAAAAGGTCTTAGAATGGAGGATGAGAATTTTATAAATAGATTGAAACTGGTTAAAAAAAAAAAAAATGAAACAGGTATGTGCCATACATACTTTAGAGAATCAGAGGGAGAGAACCAGGTTGATAACGTAGCAGGAATCAAGATTCTGAATTAGGCAACTTGAGAAATTAAGAGTCAAGAGACCAAGGAAGCTTAGATGAAATGAAGTCTCCATGGGTTTGCAACACAAAGTATGATTCAGGAAGCAGCAGTATTAGCATTTTTTTCTTTTGGATTAAGTACTTTTTTTATGATTCCATTTTTTTCTCTATTATTAGCTGATTGGCTATAATTCTATGTGTGTATGTGTGTGTGTGTATGTGTGTGTGCATTTTAGTGGTTTCTTTGGGGATTACTGTTGCCACACAGCAGTTTAACCTCTCCATGGGACATTTTGACTGTTTTGTTTCCTTCTACCTGCCCCCAAAGAAAGGAGAGTCTATAAGACGATCCTTTTAGGGACTTTGCTAAACCTTTGTGTTTGCACCTTAGGCCTCACTGTTTGGTCCCAGAAAAATGACTGGCCAGTCAATGATGAGTAAGATTCCTCACGGATGGAACAACTCAAGCCAGATGCAGTCGTGGGGACCAACAGGAGAACCCACCGGGTTCATGGAGGTGGGCACAGCCCCACATCTTCCTCAGGCTAAGGAAAGCCTCAGCCTCTGTGGCTGCATTCCTTCCCAAAATCTGCAAGGGAAGTGATTCAATGAGGTGTTCGCCATCTATTCATATGCATATAGGTTTTTGTCCCTTGGGGAAGTTGAGACTTAAGGTCCAGCTGTCTGCAAGCAAGGGTGATTGACTTGAATCGTTTCCTATTATGATGTATAGGATTCACAGATCTTGAGATTGACAAGCTTTATCTCCTTTACTTCCCCACCAAACTAATAAAAGTTATTGCACAGGCACGATTAGGTGCCACAACCCAGACCTTGAGGCTGCGGGTCCCTTGGCCTCAGCACTTAAAACTCTATTCATGTCTATTGTCTTTTCTCAACCCTGCCCGCCCTCCTTGCTCCCCACAATTCTGGTCGCGTGGGACAGACAGATTACAAACATACATCTTTAATTTACCACAATCTACCTTCAAGTTATACTAGACCACTTCATTTATAGTATAAAAACTTCTCAACAGTATACTTTCACTTGTCTCCTATTCTTTTTGCACTTGCCATATATTTTATTATACGTGTATTATAAACCCCACAATACATTCATATTAAATAGCAAATTTTATTTTAAAGAGATTTAAAACTAAGAAAAACAAGTCTTTGTTTTCACCTATGTAGTTATCATTGGTTTCCTTTGTGTAGTTTCAGATTCCCATCTCGTATCATATCATATTCCTTCTTCTTAATGTCTTTTATCATTTCTTATTTTGCAGGTCTGCTGGTGATGCATTCTTTGAACTTGTTTACATCTGAAAATATCTATATATATCTATATCTATATCTATATCTATATCTATATCTATATCTATATCTATATCTATATCTATATCTATATATATATTTAATATTTTCACTGGAAAAAGTATTCTATGGTAAGATTTTTTCCCCCCCAGTAATCTAAAGATGTTGGTCCATTGTCTGAATGGCTTGTGTTGTTTGTGATGAGAAATCTATTTCCATACTTATTTTTGTTCACCTATACATAATTTGTCATTTTATAAAAGCTTTTTACTTTAAATATTTTTACTTATCACAGCTTTTTTTATTGTTTGGTTATGAAGTGCCCCATAGTTTTCTTCATGGTTCTCATTCTTTGGTTCTACTGAGTTTCTTAGAACTGTGGTTTTATAGTTTTCATCAAATTTGGAAAAAAATTTGACCAATATTTATTCAAATACTCTTTTCCTGTCCCTCCCTCTCTTGTCGCTCCTTCAGGAAAGATGCAGTTACATATATGTTAGAGTGCTTGAAATTTCCACTGACTCAGTGATGCTTTGTTTATATTTTTATTTATGTTTTCCTTTGTACTTCTATTTGGAATTCTACTACTATGTCCTCAAGTTTGCCAATCTTCTATTCTGCAATATCTAATCTTCCATAATTCCCATGCAGTGTATTTTTCATCTTAGCAATAACTGTCATCACTAGAATTTCCACTGATGCATTTTTTATAATTTCTATATGTATACTTATATCCCATCTTTCTTTCAGCTTCTTGAACTTACAGGATATAGTTATAAGAACTAGTCTAATGGTCTTGTTTACTAACTTTCATTGGTGTGATATTCTGGGTTAGTTTCAACTGATTTTTATTCTCAACATTTATATTTCCCTACTTTTTAAAATAGCTTTCAACATTAGATTGCATATGAGGCATTATGATTTTATACTGTTATATGTTCGATAGTTTTGTATGGTTATAAACATTCTTGAGTTTTGTTTTGTGAAGTGGTTACTTGGAAATGGTTTGATTCTTCCTGGTCTTAATTTTAAGCTTTGTTGGGAGTATGTGTTTGTGTTTGTGTGTCTGTGTATGTGTGTGTGTGTGTGGGGGGGGGGGGCGTGATGGTGGAATTGCAACAGTATTTAGCCTAAGACTAAGTTTTCTGGACTACTAAGGCAAAATACTTCTGATAAGACTACCTGATGACTTGTAAATTATAAAGTATTCCACTCTGGCTGATAGGAACAGGAACTATTTCCAGTATTATATGAGCTCTGTGAGTTTTTCCCCTTAATTTTTATAGGTATTTCTTTACCTGGCATTTCATAGTTTCCTCTATGTGCTCGTTAGTGTTCTCACCTGAATAATTGAGGTGACCACTCATTGGATCTCCAAATTTCAATGTGCAGCTCCCTTCTACCTAGCACTCTTCCCTGTGAAGTCTAGCTACCTTCACCTCCCAGGACACCCATCTCTTTTTCTTTAACTTAGGCAGAAAGCTACAGTCTGCTGGGGGAAATGGTCCTGTGTGACAATTGGACAATCAAAGGGCTCACCTTATCTATAGTTTAATTACTATCAGGGAAAATTCTGCTTTGTTAATTGATGGCTTGAAAAATATAACTTCACTTGTTTTGTCAGTTTTTTTTTTGTTATTTTAGGTGAAAGGGTAAGCAGCTCCCCCTTGGCGTCAAATAGAAGTTTCTTATTAAAATTTTCTTTGGATTTTTTTTATCAATTAAAGTTTATAGGGGTGACAATTTTTAGTAAAGTTACATAGGCTTAAGGTATATAATTCTATAATACATCATCTATATATCACATTTTGTGTTCACCACCCTGAGTCAGGTCTCCTTCCATCATCATATATATTTGATCCTGTTTACCCTCATCTACCACACCCCTCCTCCCTAACCCTCTGGTAACCACTAAACTATTGTCTGTGTCTATGAGTTTTTATTTTTTATATTTATTTGTCTTGTTCCTTTGTTGTTTTCAGTTTTATATTCCACGTATCAGTGAAATCAGATAAGTCAGAAAAAGTTGAGAAACACATGATTTATTAAAAATTTAAATGATGTGACGTCATACGTCTGCTTAAAAATCTTCACTTTCCATTTCACTTAGTCATAGCCAAAGTCCTAATGCAGGTGTACAAGTACCTACATTAACAGGGACTTGTTATCATTCTGAAGTAATTTACTCCTCTATTCACTTATGTGCTCTGGATACAATAAGGCCCTTGCCTTTTGTTAAAAATACTTAAGCATGCTTTCCTCTCAAGGCCTTTGCCTTTGGTGTTTCCTCTGTCTGGAGTGTTCTTTCCCCAGATAATCACATCGCTGGATCTTTAAATACGGCATTGTCATCAAGGAATGCTATGGCCATCCTCTCAAACTTTACAATCTAAATATAATGCTGCTTACTCCTCTTCCTTCCATGATTTTTCTTTTTAGCACTTATTAATATAGTATATATTATATATTTAATTTTTCTAAACATCTTATTTATCAGATCAAATTCTGGCTTGCCTTTTACACATGCCACATTTTCAGTCTGATACACCTTTTTCCATTTTATTAGCATTCAGATATTGTAAGAATTTAAGTGGTAAATGTAATGATAAAAAAAAAAACGATAAAAGCTGAGCTTTAACACAATGCAATCTCAATTAAAAAAATAGAACAAAAAATATTTCATCCTGTATATTAAACAGTTTTGATTAGTTTACCAATTGGGACTTGTAGGTGTGTGTGAAATTAACTGTATGGTAACTTCTTCCATTCTCTGAATAAAACAACAGCGAATTACAAGAAAAATAATTTAAAACTTAATATAAGATCTATTGAGCTATACAAAAGCCTATTCCCTTGTTCACATAAACGCATACTTTAATACGTCCATGTTAATTAGTTCTAATTTAATGTATCTTTAAGTATTAATAAAATCAACTTAGTTCAAGAAACTACTGTAACATTCAATGTACTTTTAAGATACAGCAGGAAAAGTAGCAGTACCCTAGAGTACTATACTATGCTTTATTTCTGGTTAAGAGTAATTATTAGTTACTAATATTTTCATCAAGGGTATATGTACTTTGGTTATGATCAGGATCTAATATTTTGTTAGTGTAACAAACTAGGAATGGAGGATTAAAAACTAGTATCATGAGATGAAAGATTTTGAATTGTTAACCTGAAACCTTAATCTTCCAAAAGTTGAATGAAAATAAGTCCTTTAAATAACATGTCTAACACACGTCATGAGATAATGACATACCACTATAGAAAACAGAATGGGCCTATCGAATCAGACCAGATACTGAATACCAATCTAGTTAAATGCAGTTTATTACACCCAAATGAGACTGCATTGTAGAAACCTAGAATTGTCATATACACCTCATGGTGTTCTTCATACTCAGTGTAGTTTGTGAAGGCACAGAGTTTTAGTCTAAAATTCCCACACTAACTACCACGTCTACGCATCAGCTTTCCGATTTTCCAGGTAAAAATGACAAATATGTACCCATATGAGCAGAGAACAAGAAATCTTAGGTAAGGAAGCGGGATGGAGGAAAAGAAATGTAGAAAACTGCAAATAGACTTTGAAATGTGTACTGGAAACAGGGGTGATTATAATATTAAAATATACTATTTCTAAGCAAAGAATTATTGCAACTTTTGTTTAGTAAATTGGATTCCAAAGCAAACGGGTACTAGATAATACTATTGTCATATATTAATACTCTAAAATTGTAACTAAAATCATTGTTACATATAATAGGAAAATTCCCCAAAGAAACAGAAGTTTAATATCTTTTTTTGTACTAATGATTATGATGATTCATCAGAGTGTTTTATGTTTTGTTTTGCTTTTAACAATATTAGTTGTAGAGCACAATTCACTGCAAGAGGTTTATTTTAGAGGTCATTCATGAGAGATTTGTTATTGAATGTGTCAAATAACCTTATTATAAGGAAATCAACCTATAGGTTATTCCCAAGGATCCAGACCCTCTTATAAGAAACCCTCAAGTTTCAAGGATATCCTCATCAATAATTATTGTAAATAACAAAATGGCCACAAAATCTATCATCCCTGTTATAGTATAATATCCTTTTACACATATGAACATACACACACACACACACACACACACACACACACACACACACACACTAAAGACCATCTCAAAGTTTCTTTTTAAAAATCAGCATTGCCAATTCAAGGGTCCATGACTTTTGAAGTAAATGAAGACAAACAAATAAAAAACAGTATGAAGAACCAGCTTTGAAAAGTGATGTTTACCAAAGAGAGAAGGACTGTTAATCTTGGAGTACTGAGGAAGGCTAACTGCTACTCTGTAGTTTAGTAGAAACTTACCGACAATATTGACATTAACCTCACTCCTTCCTCTGCATCAGAACTGCCTTAAGAGAAATTACACTATAGGCAATTTCCTATTCAAGTTAAACCTATGCATATGGTTGCACTGGTATACAAAATGTTGTCTCTAACTCTCTCTATCCCTTTCTATAACTCAATAAGTTAGATATTAGTCTAACTATAAATTGCAGGCATACTCTATTTAAAATATGACTTTTGGGGCTGGAGATGCTGTGGAGGATGGGATTACGATATATAAAATATATACTTTATATATTTTACAAAGGGTAGGGTTATCAGCATGAAGGATGGTGTTTAGTATGTTATGAAAGCAATGAAGAGATGTAAGAGGAGACTCTGAGGAGAAAGTTACTAGGAAAAGGAGCAGTTTCAAGGGGAATGTATGAAAGAAAATACAGCCTATTCAAGAGCTTTTCAGTGTTCACCTTTGTCTGGATTGAACTGACACTTTTTGATTCTGGATGGTCACTTACAGATATTCTGAATCCTGAGGCATGATGCTCTTTTCAATTGACTTGGAATCAGAAATCAGAGAAAAAGTTTTATTTTGGTAGGTCACTAAAGCGCTGATTGAAACATTAAACTTGAAATGAATTAGAACCATCATATCACTCAAGCTGTGCATAGAACTTGGGACTTTTATCTCTTATTCAAAGTTTCGTCAGTTTGAAAATATTTTTATAATACAAAGCAGGTAATCTTAGAAAAATTAAGTCCCAGTTTGACATATTGTGTACTTGTCTGATCAAGGAATTTTCATGTAATTTCCTTTCTCAAAATATTCATTAGAGGAGCCATAAACAGAGCCTGTGTCAATTCGCAATAATGGAAATGAGCACTGGATTAAAAATAAAGGAATTCTAGAGAATCAACATTTCTTGTTTCATTATCACTAAGTCTTCCACTGGATTAAAAATCAAGAAATTCTAGAGAATCAACATTTCTTGTTTCATTATCACTAAGTCTTCCACTGGATTAAAAATCAAGAAATTCTAGAGAATCAACATTTCTTGTTTCATTATCACTAACTTTTCATATGTCTTTAAGAAGTCACTGAATATTTCTGAATCAAATTTTTCTTATATATAAATTATAGTTTCTAAAAGTTCTTTAAACTGAAAAATGTGTTACTTCATTTAATTTATATCTACCTCTTCTATGATACCTCAGATAATTTTATTTTATTTGTGTAACAATTTTCTTCTATTCCTTAACTTTCCAAATATTGATTAACCATCAATACTTGCTTCAGAGCTTTTAATCAAGAAGTCCCGCATACAAATAGAGGATATAAAGCATATCCTCTCTAAACCTTACTTCAGTACAATGTCTACTTATTTCAGGGAAATTTCCTTTATGATAAAAATTCCATTGTACAACCTGAAAGTTTTCATTTATTCATTTAATTATAAATGTGAACAAATCCTACCATGTAGCAGACACTGTACTACCCACTGGGAATACAATAATGCAGAGCCCTACTACATAAAGCTCCCAGTCTAGTGGGGAAGTCAAATGTATAATCAAAGTTGTTTTAATAACATGGTAATACATGTTCGAAGGAGACTAAAGAAGAACATCTAAACTCATGTTGAAATAGTTGAGAAACAGTTAGGGTTGATTAGAAAATGTGATGTGGAAACTCAGACCCAAATGATTTATGAAAACAAATCAAAGAAAAATGAAGATTAATACAAAGCAGTGAACAGGCTAAATAGTGAGAGTAGGAGACAAGCATCACAGCATCACAGTTGGAGGGTTGAAGATCATAAACAAGCATCTTAGAGACATGAGGGAGAATAGATATTTGGTAAGTGAAAATAGTCACTTCCACAAACAAGAGTATAATGACTGAAGAGGTTATCACGAAGACTATGAATAATCTAATATTTTGTACTTTAGGAATATTCTTTGGATTCTGTGTGAATGATTGAAGGCAATTAGAAAAATCAAGTTAGAGAGGTTAGTTATTAGATCCTTGATCTGCTTTTGTATTACCTAGTTGTTGTTTTTTTCACCCGCTTACAATATGTGTTACTTGAAAACTAAAAAAAACAACGAAGTCTGCAGATTTTGTTTTGTTTTGTGTTTTGTTTTTGCAGATATTGTTAACCACTGGTATACTGATGGGCTCTGTAGTCAATAAATACTTATGAATAGAAATATGCTATACAATGTATTTAAGCTCATGGTATATTATTGTAAGCACTGTTTTTTCTCTTTAATAATCTTTTATTTTGGAATAATTTCAGATTTACAGAAAAGTTGCAATGATAGTACAGATAGCTTCCATATATTCCTTCCTCTGTTTCCCCTAAGGTTAATATGCTATTTAAGCACAGTTTAAGCATGGATTCTTTTGTGTACATATTCCAGAAAATATGTTATCCTATTTAATTGATGGCTTTTAGTTCCATATCATGAATTGGAACTGACTCTTGCTTAATTGAAACAAAACTAATAAAATATTTAAACAATTACTTACAAAAAAGTGATACAAATTCACATACTACTATTGAGTTGGAAGATTATACTATGGAATCGTAGTATATCACTGATTCTCATTAAAAGTTATTTTATTCTATCACACTGATTTCTGAGGAGATCCTAACTGAAAAGAAAAAAAACACACAACAACTTCAGTAAGTAATTGAAGGTATTAATTAGAAAGTATTGTTTTCAGCTCTTTTTTAATTAAGTCAAATCGAAATAGTTTTTGGAGGATGTATCCAGAGACTGTTGGAAATGGCATTATATGAGGACAGTGTAATTATCTTGGAAAAGTTAAGCAGAATCCATCATTCAGGGGGTTATTGAGACAATACATAAATAAGTGTAGTGACCAAACCAAAACCTTTTAAGAACATAAAGTCTTGCCAAGTATTTACACAAAAATTATTATTTATGTAATGTTGAACAGCAAAATAATCTTTTTAGGGGTCTTCAAACAGAAGAATTAATTAAAATCAATACAATGGAATGTAGATACTTATAGAACTAGGGGATGTGTTTTCACATGGTTGCTTTATTAGTATTATTTCTGATAACAAATGAAAGAAAAATGATCTGATATATGAACATGGAAAACTGGAAATATGTACTTCAAGGCATGAGAAAATATTGTTGAACATTGTGGTGATATTCACTACCTCAGTAGAAACAGCTTCTAGTCAAACTATGTATAATGAACCCTCCTACTATGTATAAAAAACATAAAAATAAATAAATAAACAAATAAATAGATGAAAAATTGGAAACCTGCAATATATAAGAAAATATATAAGAAAATACTTAGGTCATTTAACATTAGTTCTATAGCATCAATCGTTAATATGATCGCTGGAAACTGAATTATTAGAGTTGAGCCAAACTCTGTGTTTAGTTAAACAATAGTAGCAGCACAGAAAATTGAACTTTTTTTAATCATTAATTTTCCTCTTATTATTGGACTGTCTTCTGGGAGTATTCCACACCTTCACAATTTCTATTAGAAACTCACTTATTGGTAAGGAATCTTAATGATGTGAACTATAAAGCTTTTGTGTCATATTCATATGTCTTAAGTGTTGATATATTTGGACAAAGTACCACCATGCACTAAATGAACAGAACAGATAATAAATAAAACTGGTCTTGTGACCATCTGACTACCAATCTGCTATCTATAAGAATTATTGCTTTTTATTTCACATCAGCATATTATTTTCCAAATGTGACATTCTTAAGATTTGTTGATATTTAAGTTATGTTTATGTTTATTAATAAAACTAGTAATCCAACCAATAAAAAATTGGTTTATAGCCTTTTATTGAGCATATAAGAGATATATATATATATATATAATTTTTTAAATTAAAATTATGAACATCAGGCCAGATTCTAAATTAATAAGCAAAGGAAAATACAATTCCTAGTAGCTAATGTTATAAAATGTATTCTATCTCATAGACTTTTACCTAAATTAATAATTAATATGGATTTTAGAGATTGTCATATTTTTGATCTTGAATACCACTACCCTCTCTTAGACATTCTTCATATTTTTCATTCAGATTCTGTTCTCAGTCACACTGTAGTAGGTATTTGCCATACTTTTTGATTGTCTATATTTTGCACCCTTTTCCTATGTTCAGGTAATCCCCATAATATCTGGAAGACACCATAATACAAAGCATGAAAATCCCAACTATGCATTTGCCCAATCCCCTTTAGCAGAGCATAAGCACAGACCCTGGGCATTGCCACTTATGTACACCTACCTCAGACTTTGGATCAGAAGCTGGTTCTTGAAGAATCACAAAGAGCATGGACCCTATTCTGGTGAGGATGCTGTTATTTGAGGCAGATGAATTTGGCTTCCAAAGATAACAATAGTAGCAGAAAGAAGTATTTATTGTCGGTGGTTCAGGCTGCATGTTTGTCTCAGTGACACCAGTGATAAATTTTCACTGGACCAGTTCTACAGTATGATGTGAGGAATTGTTCTAGGCTTCCTTATCTCCAACTGTGATTCTCTGCTATTTTAGAGATACTTCTAGGTACTGTGTATACTTTTAATGAATCATTTCCTGCTAAAATTATCCAGAATCAGTTTAGTTGTCTTTCAAATAGAAATGTTGAGTGATGTTAAAGGTGAATGTAGTGATTACTGAGACTTCTGGTTTGCCTCACTTTGAGAGTAAGGTGAGAATGTTTTATTTCAATATGAACAGGTATGTATGTACAGGAAAAAGTCGGTGTAGGGCTAAAGGGATGGGAAGGGACAAATACTCTTGATTGTGAACCAAACAGCTGTTTCCTTGTTTTACACCCTACTCAAACTTCTTTCTCATTAGCACAACCCATTTCCAAATATAGAGGTTTAAACACCTAATGCTTGTTTTTCCAGCTTCCATTTCAGTTCTGGCATAATAAGAAATGATCATTTGGCCCAATCCAAAAGAATTAGACATTATGGAAAATGTGTTTAACTTTTTTTTTTAATTAAAACTTATTGGGGTGACATTGGTTAGTAAAGTTACATAGGTTTCAAGTGTACAATTCTGTATTACATCATCTATATATCACATTGTGTGTTCACCACCAGAGTCACAGTTCGCCTTCCTTCACTATATATTTGATCCCGTTTACCCTCTTCTAACACTCCCCTCCCCCCTTACTCTCTAGTAACCACTAAACTATTGTCTGTGTCTATGAGTTTGGTAAAATTTTTCCTTTTAATATAAAGAGACCTATGAGAAGAAATAGCTGTTTCCTTTGGCTGTTCTTGTTTGTTTAAAGTGTGATTTCAAAAACTGTAACTACCATCTTGCAACTAACTATAAGAAGTCAAACATAAGGAACAAGCCATTATATTAAGAAAGTTCAGTGAACATATAATGCAATATATAGATGACATATCATAGAATTGTACACTTGAAACCTATGTAGTATTGTTGACCATTGTCACCCCAATAAATTTTAATAATAATAAAAATTAAAATAAAAAAATAAAAAGTAAAGTTCAGAGCTAAGCCATGAATAAATCCTGAAACTGCCCTACATTCAGAATCACAGTGCTGAGAAATGAGCAATACCTTATTGTTTAACAAAGTTTTAATTGTGTATAATGTAACTTGTAGCTGAAAAGAATGCTACAGAGAAGGAATAAATTCACTAAGCAATGGGAGCTAACTAAATGTGGATTTATAGAATATTCGTGTCATTGAAATATAACCAGCATATGAATAGCCCACGGATATGTAACTATATATGCATATATATTACTACTATAAATAAAATTATTGGGTAGAAAATATTTTCCCAACTGAACGAACAAATGAAAAACATTTTCTAACAGTACACATGCTACAACTCTTGGCCCATATGTAAAACTCAAAGAAAGGCCCAAGTCATTCTTTGCTAATTACAAAATGGTTGTCTATTGAAGAACAACAATCCTCTTCCAGCAACATGAAACTACAATCATACAAAGTGATTTGTCCTTTCAGAATCTACTGTTTTGTAATTCTAAATCAGGTATCAATTCATTTTTATAAAGAAAACTTAGGTCACTTGGAATAAATATAAAGTTAAAGAACTGATGATACAACTATCTCTTATTTGAAATACTCAGAGTTAGAATTTTGAGTGTTTATTTAATATAGATAATTAATTTGAAAGGTATTAGACAAGCTGAAAGTATAATTAGTAAATGTGCAGCAACCTAAGATTTGGAAGGTGCTATCACCCTGAAGTTTGGAGGAATAAGAGAAAGCAGTATTGACTGAACCCAGGAGCTAAGGCCTTCTGGTAAAAGTTAGAATCTTGATGGCATTCCAGTAAGGTTGATTTATGAAAGGGCAGCTAAATGTTTGCTGGAGAAATGGAGAAAAATGCAGCCACTGCTGGAGTGACCATCTGATAAAAAAAAGAGGAAAAATGCCCTGGCTTCTCTCTTGCTCTTTAGTTCCAATTTTCCTTCTGTCCTCCTTCTACTTCCACATTGCCCAACTCTAACTAGAAAGTAGTTGGCCAGTTAATTTTTTTGTCTACTTTTATACTAGATTTTTAGCTTTATAGAAGTAGCTTTGCTCATTACTTCATTCTTTTGAATTAGACAGTGACTGACATGTAGCACTGAAGAAGCATTTCTTGAAAGAATGAGCAGAAACACAATTTTCTGTAGAATTTCATGATCTCTCACTCTTTGATAGAGAAAATAGACCAAAATAATAAAGACATAGTCAGAAGGTTTAAATAAGCAGATACATATTAAACATTGCAGTCTACAAGTGTAGAGTATATTACATTTTCAAGTATCCATAAAGCATAAAATAAATGATCAAATAATTACTCACAAAGGAAACATATTTACATTCCAACATACAGAACTGTATAAGCCATAATGTATTATTTAGTTATTAATTAAATAAACAGAATGTTTTAAAAGTTCAATTCAATTTCAAAAGTTTTAAACATATCTATGTCATAAAAAACAACTCTATGATTAGATACAATTTAGAAAATAATAAAAACAAAAATACTTGTTTATGGCATGTGGCCAAAATTATATTCAATTATATTCAAATGCAAATATACAACCTAAATAATTTCATGGAAAAATTAACGATAAGAAATGGGTTAAGTTGAACTAATTCTAGAAAATGAAATACAAAATATCAAACTTAGTAAAAGAAAGAAGAATAAAGTAATAAAGATAAACACAAAAGTCAAAGAAAAAGAAAATAAAAGAATTATTAAGTTCAAAAGCTATTAAAAAGATACACATATATTTGTATTTAAAAGAAAAAAACACAAATAATGGAATGAGAAAGCACATATGTCTACCTGTGGAAAAAGAGAAAATAATCTTATTTTTTATAAATGCTATGCACAAAATAAATTATTTACTAGGAAACACAGTGTCAAATTGAGTCTAATAAAAATGGCAATTGGGGCAATGGCAGAGGACAAATATCTAAATTAGGACCACAGGTGAAATGTTTTGTCTCCAAGTTAAGATATTCATTATACTTATTAGTGGAAGTTAATGTAAAAGTTATCTTAAAGGCATATTATACTTGTGTATAATTATATATGTATGAAGATATACAGTATGGATATAACTATAACTGTTACCAAACTAATATGCAATTTTTGCTTCAGTATGGGTTAATAGCTTCTCCACATTTACTGTTTATTTTCTCCTCAAGGCAAAAAGAAAAAATATATTCTCCAGTCAATGTAAAGGTGATGCAATTGTACTAGTACCACCCCAGTGTCAAAATACTTAGTCAATGTTTCACAGCTCAGGCTGGGATGGAATGAAAAACATTAGAATGGTGTTCAAACAAAGACAAATCCCTGCCAGGAAGTTCTGCTGCTATTTATAGTGTCTACATATTCTGTAGTAAGCATATTTAAATATCCCTTTCATGCAGAATTTAGAAAGAAAAGCCTAGGGTGATTTAATGAAAGAATATAAAACTATGGATAGACTCAAATATACAAGCATATAAATATATAATGTATTATTTAAATGTATTTGCTTAGCAAGTGAAGCAATGTTAAAGCATTAAACTGAAATATCTAGTCTGTTATACCTTGTATTTTTAGAAGTCGTATTATAATAAGTACCTTAAAAATGGACAGTTGTGTGAGTACAGCACATAATTTAATTAAGATGATTATTTGAAAAGTTGTTATATAATGGACACTAAAAAGTAGACTACTCATAACTTAATCTCACTTTTATTTTTAATTACAAAACAAGATACTAAAATATATGAAAGTTTCATTACTATCACATTATTAGAAATGTGAAACTAAAACAAATGGCACCTTCAGCTACAACAGAGATATTCTGAATATTTGTTCTACATAAGAAAGCACAAAGTTGAAACTATCCCAAAGTACACAAATGAAATGTATTTTGTTCACATTTTAAAACAATGTTTAAATACATGTTTTCTCAGCCTTTTTAAGAAATAACTATTTGAATTCTTTCTGTCAGAATAGGTTATGTCTTACTTGTCTAAAAAAAAAATCATTGCTTCTTGGCCTTTTGGCAAAGATCAAGTGTTAAAATCATATTAACGTATTGAAAGAAGATATAAATTCTATTCATACAAACTATTCTCAAGGGTGATTTCCTTAGGGGAAAAATATTGTGAAATAAATTGCTTCAAAATGTTTTAAGAATCGTATAAATTATACTAAAAAGTAAAACATACTTAAATGTGTCACAGTATTGTAATCATATATTTATTTCACCATCATTTATCATTTCTTTTAACTAATTGTTTCAGGGCTTGAGGTACTTGCCAGTTGTAGGGGGGGAATTTGCCTCTGTCAAACCTCCAAGATACTTTTCAACACCTTACAAAATAATTAATGTGGAATTACCTGAAGATTGCCCTGTCTTTTAGAACTATCTATTTGAGAAAACTCTACATAGAACTTTTCAGGTGACAGTTACTTAAAAAAAAAAAAAAAAAAAAAATGTATATCATTCATTTCATTCTATTCCATCATTCAATTGCCACTTTCAATTTAGTAAGAGCAAATCCAAAAAGTATATTATCTTTTCACTTATTCTCCCACCTTCATATCCCCACATAACTATGTGACCTAGGGAGGGGTAATTTTTAGATACGTTTGTCCATCCTAATACACTGGGATATATTAAGACATGAAGTTTCAATAGTTTCAAGAAGCAAATCAATTCCCTATAACTTGAGCAGAGCACTAAAAGTTTCTAGTTAGAGTCTAAAACAAAGACGAGTGATATCTTTATTTTAATGTGCATCTTCTCTGACTTTTTATGAGTTCCTTTTTGAGCAATTTACCGTCACACTGTGATCAATCCCTTCTTTAATAGAACCATTTACATGACCTACTTGATCAATATTTCAATGTGTTTTAGCCCTGTTAATAAGATAAACATATTTAATTTACAATTTGGTTGGTAATGATGAGGTGCATTTCATTTTTTGGAAGAACAATCTTAACAGGTGCATGGGGCAATAGGAGGGCATCTGCAAGTAGCCAACAGATGGACATGGCAGTGGGACAGGACCAATCAGCAGATGCACACAGCAAAAAAAGGGCAATTTCATGTAAGCAGCAAATGGCCAGCCTCGCAGTCAAACTTTGTAACTTGGATTATAGTATAAGGTGTTCACTGCATCAGCTGGAATTTGAACTACGACATTTCTGGGCAAGTCAGGAAGAGAGATTTCTGAAATCTGCATATGACATTTGGTTCAATATTCAGCAATATTTTCACAGACAATATTGCAAATTCAGTCGTAACAACTTGTGCTACTCTTCTTTTGAGTTCACAAAAGAATTTGGCACTTCATAGTCACATAAGGAATTTGAAACTGAGGTCAAGATCCATCCACTTCACCAGTAGACAGAAAGCGAAAGTAAATCTTTTAAAGTATCCACCAACATTTACAGAAATACACACACACACACACACACACACACACACACACACGTGATGCACACAGAAGATGCCAAAAAAAGTATACATACTTTAAGAATGGAAAAACTTGTATTAAAATTGTAATACTTAATATATACAAATAAAAAAAGATGAATACAAGTCATGTCTGACTTCTGCAATTACAAGAGGTGCTCTAAGTGGTTATCATCAGCATAATTTTAACACAGAAACACACACATATGTATACATATATATGTATAAATACATATATATGTGTGTGTGTATATATATATATATATACATATATATACACACACACACATATATATATATATATATATATATATAATTACTTCATATAACTTAAAGTAATAATGTGATTCACTTTGGTATGTATCTAATGGAATAATGGAAGAGCTGACGCATTAATGCATTATAACAGCTTGGTAAAAATGTCAATACTCTATGAGATACACTACCAGCAACTCAGTCTTCCTGTAACACAACTCTGATAATTTCAGTCTTCAGCTTAAAAGTCTTTCTTTTTTACTTGCCCAAATCAAAAAAGTTCAAATTATACAGGCAAAATTTGGGGTCCTCCACAATCTGGTGCCAGAGCTTCTTAGAATCTTATATCCTGTAACTACTTTGTATAAGCTCTACATATGTTGCTTTTCCCAAATGACATACATGTTTTCTCTTCAGCCAGTCAGGACTCACCACCCATTTCTATCCAATCTTTTTTTTTTTCTTCTTTTCTTTAAAGTTTATTGGGGCGATAATTGTTTGTAAAGTTATATAGATTTCAGGTATATAATTCTATAATACATTATCTATATCTCGCATTGTGTGGTCACCACCCAGAGTCAGTTCTCTTTCCATCACCATATGTTAGACCCCATTTACCCTCTTCTAGAGCCCCGCTCTCCCCACCCCTACTCTCTGTTAACCCCTATTGTCTATGTCTATGAGTTTTTGTTCTTTCAATTGTTTGTCTTGTTCTTTTGTTGTTTTTGGTTTATATACCACATATCAGTGAAATCACATGTTCTCTACTTTTTCTGTCTGACTTATTTTGCTTAACGTTATAATCTCAAGATCCATCCATCCAATCTTAACTAGTCTTCACAACCAGTTCAAATAATTTAAATGAACATATCTTGATTGTCCCAATTTTCACTGGAGTATCTTTGAATTTTCTTAATGACATGTAATCATCTGTTATTGCAATTTAACAAAATGCCTCGTATTTGTTACTAAATTGAATTGCTATAGGAATTTCTAATTTAGGCCTAGGACAGTGTGTTAAGTGTAGTATGTACTCAATTAACATTTGGAAAATTAACTTCAGAGTATATCTTAAATATATATGCAAAGTACCAGACATTCTTAAAAAAGAAATAACATTTAATATTTATATATCTAATCAACAACTCAAATTAATCTAACACAGTACTAGTAGAAATCTCAGCTAGTTCCTAAAGACTTTTCTTTCACATGTAATTATTTGTAGGTGGCGTTCATAAAATTTTGGTGAGTACTTAACACTTTTTTTTTTTTTTTACCTAAGTGTTGCAAGAACATTTCCCCCAATTATAATTTATTTAGATGCATATTCTAAAATTACAAATTTTCTGAACAAAAGTAAATTCAGCATAAATTATTTTCAAATTATAATAATCTCCAAGTAAGTGGATATAAGTAACTACGGTTTGGGGGCTCAATCTGATTTGCCCTTTCCTGCCATAGTTCTACATCATCCAACATTCTGTTCTTATCTTGACCCAAGCTCAAGGGAGAGTACTTTTCTGTCTATAATGATCAGAATGTCTGCAAAGATTTTATACTTCAATAAATTACATATGGAAATAAAGTGTATGTGGAAAACCCCCATAATCTCAATTAGTTTAAAAATATAGTAGTTAGGAAATTTCCAGTCAAGATGGCAAAATAAGTAAATGCTGTTCTCATCTCATCTCAGGACCACATCAATTACATCTAAACTACAGAACAACATCATTGAGAGTCACCTGAAATCTAGCTGAACTGAAGCCCTACAACTAAAGACATACAGAAGAAGCCACATCAAGGCTCGTAGGAGGGGCAGGCACACAAACGGGTTGGTCGCACACCCGCATATGATCATTAAAAATTGGGAGGGATATCTTGGTTACAGAGTACCCTCCAGGGGAGTGAGGGGTGCCAGTGCTATACCAGGGTCCCCAGCCAAAAGTTCCAGGGCCAGGGAGAAAAGTCCCCATAGCTTCTGACTATGAAAACGAGCCAGAAGATTGTGGCTGAGTGAGATGGAGGGTAATTGGAGCCCCAGGTGCTATTCTTATAGGAACCGAGCATGGACTTATGTACTGAGACTCATTTATTCTGAACTCCAGTGCTGGTGCATCAACTTGAAAGATACCAGAAACATATGGGTATGAATAGTCTGCCTCAGGGCGAAGGCTGGAGGGGGAGCTTTCCCTGGGTCAGAGGAGCTTGTGGAAGCCAATGTTTCTTTGTTGAGCCATCCCCTCCCTGCATGCAGATATAGGCAGATGCCATATCTGAGTCTCCATCAAATTGGCTATCATCTTTTGTCTGCCCCATCCTAATGATTCCCAGAGACCATGCCACAACCAACTTTCAGGCAAACTAAACCACTTCCAGTGGCTTTTCTATACAAACAACCTGTCTGAGGTCATGCTGCAGACTTTCATAAAATCTCTCAAAAGCACACAAAACAAAAACAAGCACCACCTGTGTTTGGTGTGTCCCAGACCTCTGGTTGAGCAGCCCTAAACCTGGCACTAGCAACAGCCAGACTCTAGTCACAGATTGACATTTTGAGCCACCTCTAAGCCCAGTGCTGGCAGTAGTTATATGCTGATGGCTTTGTTGCCCATACCTGAGGTCCCCTGGCAGAGCACAGGCTATGGCTAAACTTGGCCTGCAGTGAGTACCCTCTCTGGAGGCCCTGGGGCTGACATACCAGAGACGATCTTGTGATCAAGCCAGAGCATCACTCGGCCACTCCAAGGATGGCACACCGAAAGGGCAGATAGGGCAGTCACCAGAGCCCCACTAAAGTAAGCCCTGTTCTGCAGGGTCAGCCCTTACAACAGGTTCTCCATGGTAGCCACAGCCAGTCCTCACAACCAATCAGCCTGAGGGTCAATTCCTTCCATTGATGTATAAACAGCAGCTAATGCTCAACTACAACAGGAGGACACACACAACCTACACAAGAGACACACCTAGAGCATCCAGCGCAGGTGACCAGGGGGACTGCACCACTGGGTCCCACAAGACACCTACTACATACGGCCATTCTACTAAAAGAGGGAGGCATAGCAGCACTACCTAAAACATAGAAACAAATACAGGGAGGCAGTCAAAATGGGGAGACAAAGCAACATGTCCCAAATTAAATAACATAACAAAATCCAGAAAGAGAACTAAACAAAATGGAGACAAGCAATCTACCAGACGCAGAGCTCCGAACACTGGTTGTAAGGATGCTCAGTGATCTCAGGGGGAACTTTAACAAAGAGCTAGGAAACATAAAAATGGATACAGAAAACATAAAAAAGAACTAGTCAGAAATAAATAATACAATAACTGACATGAAGAACCAACAGTAGATTAGGTGAAGAAGAGAAGAGAATCAACAATTTAGAAGATAAGGTAGTAAAAAAACACCTAGTCAGATAAGAAGAAAAAAAAAAAAAAAAAAAAGAATCCAAAAAATGAGAATAGTTAAGGGAACTCTGGAACAAGATCGAGTTTACCAACATTCACATTATAGAGGTACTGGAAGGAAAAGAGAGAGAACAAGAAATTGAAAACATATTTGTAGAAATAATGATGGAAAACTTTCCTAACCTGGCAAAGGAAATAGATATAAAAGCTCAGAAACCACAGCGTCCCAAACAAGATGAACCCAAAGAGTCTCACTCCAAGACATATAATTAAAATGCCAAAAGTTAAAGACAAAGAGAGAATCTTAAAAGCAGCAATAAATGTATGGTATGGCATAAGGAACAGAGCCAATAATATTATAATAACTATGTATAGCGTCAGATGGGTACTAGATTTATCAGGATGATAGATGAGAGGGCAGGGGGGGCAGCGTGAAAAAGATGAAGGTGTTAAGAAGTACAGATTGGTAGTTACAAAACAGTCATGGGGATGTATATCAAAGCATAGAGAACATAGTCAATAATATGATAATAACTATGCATAGTACCAGGTGAGTATCAGACTAGTCAGGGGGATCACCTCTTAAATTATAAAAAGTCTAACCACTATTCTATACACCTGGAATTAATATAAAATGATGCTGAATATCTAAATAAATAAATTAATTAATTAATTAATTAAATTAATTAATTAAATAAATTTAAACAAAGTAAATCGTAGCTAGCCATCTTATTAGTCTTAAAAAATTCCAATAACCATTATTTTGAGTTGGATAAACATAAAATTTCTGATTATTATAATCCTTTTCCTTTGTGTTTTTCACACTACTGCAACAAATGTATTATAAAGATATAACTTAAAATGAGAGAATATCCCATAATTTTCATGGTTCTAGATTCTCCAATACAAGTAGACATAAGAAAATACTTTTCCTAAATTAAAAGTGCAAGGAGTCACATCTGTCTACCAATATTTGCATCTGACATTTCAGACAACTAAAGAGAGATATACAAATCACATAACAGCACAATTTATGCCTGTGATCTGCCATCTAGTATTTACATAAATTATGCTGTTGAAATAAACACAAGAATAAGGCTTTCAATATAAATGATAAATGTCTAACCATTACATTGTTTTATGCACCTGAAACTAATATAAAATGGTTATAAAAAAAGAATAAGGCTTTCATATATAAATATAAGCTAATTTCTTTTGCAGTATCCTTCAATTTAAGGGGTTATATAAACCTATTTTGTTTTACATATTTCTCAAGACACTTTTGAATGTTCAGTTATCTCAATGACACTAGCTAATGGGAAAGTAGCCATTAATTTCAGATAGTGAGTTTTCAATTTATATTTTCACTATTTTATTTGAAAATAATACTAGAATGCTACTATATTAGAAATGCATATCAGTTTATCTTATTTTTGGTTGTTGAGCTTTTTTTTTTCCTTTCAAAATTAGTTATAGTAGAGTCACAGTAGAGTTTTCCTCAGGGAACCATGACAGATTTGATCATTCTTAAGTAAAGATCTACTTACTTAAGAAAGATCTTCAAGATGAACAAACACTACATGTTGTTCTCAAATTCATAATTGTTCTGTTAACCATCAATTTAGGGGAAAAAAAAAGAATCTTCACTATGAACAATGGAGAGGATACAGGTCACTATGTGAAAATATCAAGCTATTTCTCTCAATCTATGTAAAAAATGTAGTTAAATTCAATCTTTAGCATTCCATTAAAACACACTTTCAGTTGATTCACCTTTAAACTGAATTGAAAATACTGTGTCATGAACATGACAGGAGAACAAAAGAACTGATGAGTTTCTAAATCACAGGAGAGTATGTTGGCTTTCTTATTGATGTATAATTATGAACCTTGCCTGAACCTTCATAAAATATCCAGCTGCTGAAAATAGTGGGCAACACAGCTACAATGCTTGTTGTCATTGATAAAGCATTGATAATGTTTCACCTCTTAGTTCTTGATAAAACACAACAGAATTCTAGAAATGGAAAATATTTTACTTTACTTCATGAGTCCAACTTCTTTATTAAAAGTTAATGTTAAGTGAGTTTCACAAATCATTAAACTTGCCAGTACCAAAAATGAAAATAAGAATGATATAGTTTACATATGCAATAGAAATTAGGATTTGAACAAGATGCAGAAACTTAAAATAAAGAGCCACACTGAAATGGTTAATTTCTCAGTTTTAATAGATAACTTGTGTTTTTTTTCCTAATACTAAAGATTTGCACATTGTTTAGAAATTTGAGATAACATTTCCTAATCATCAAATCCTATTTGTGAACATCATTAATATAAGTATGAAATGGTTGAAAAATGCAAGACCATATCTAGCAAAGAAAAATACCCTCTTGTCAAAATAGAGTATCATACCACAAGAATAACAATGTAATTTTAATAACAACTCTAGAAATGCTTTATGCTTATACTGGTATAAAGGCTTCACTACAATACAGCTAATCTAAATGTTTATACTTCGCCATCCCATTAAATATGGATTTGTGCCTCTTTGTAGATTCCTTAGTTTACTACTAAATCATTAACATTTTTTTTTAATTCAGGTTATTGTAGATGGCAAAATGTAAGATTGAAATGATTACGCAAGGATATTTAATATAATATAAAATTAAGTGGCGAAGGTAGTTAATCAAAGCACAAATTATAGAATGTCTCAAACTACTCTTCAAGTTCTCTTTTTTATAGTGTTCATATCTGTGATTAATTTCTGAATGCCTAAGATGTGGGAATTTACACATGGTTGTGGAGACAAGGCCTGCCTAGAAATGGTGTATGCTACTTGAAGGGAGGAAAAAAAAGAAAAGAAAAAGAATGCAAACTACCGAAAGAAAAACTTCAGAAAAGGAGGATGTATAAAGAGGGTGAGCATTTATCAAACATGTTATACTACAGATGGGAAAATTTCCTTATTGCTGGAGAAGTTCCTTGGCTTTTTTGTACTACACATGCATCACATCAGGTGAGAAAAAATCACATATAAATATTGCATTGTATAATATGCTATTCTGAATATAAATAAGGGAGAGATTTTAAATGTCAATGCATAATGGATATCTCACATGTGGCTTTTATTCTAATTTGTTTGGCTGATTTTATGCTTGAGAATGATAACCAGGCTGTTAGTTACTGAAATAATGATATTCTGCCACAGTTGTGATTTCTTATAAAACATTTAACCCAGACTTTCAAGTTCTAAACTAGAAAAACTTGCATATCAATTTTACAAAGTTGTCATGTAAGAATAGGTGTATTTTATCAACAAGGATTTCAATTGAAATATACTTAATTATTTAAAGTTCAATTGCCATGCTATTAAAAGTATAGCTATATAGATGTGGAGAACAGGGAACCCCCCTGCACTGTTGGTGTGATTGTAAATTGGTGCAATAACTATGGAAAACAGTACTGAGGTTCATCAAAAAATTAAAGATAGAACTACCATGTGATCCAGCAATCCCACTTCTGGGTATATATATAAAAAAAAAAAAATCAAAAACAGTAATTCAAAAACATATATGAACCCGTATATTCATTGAAGTATTACTGATGATAGCAAAGATAAAGAAGCAACCTAAGTGTCTATTCATAGATAAATGGATAACAAAATGGTACATATATACAATGGAATGCTACTTAGCCATAAAAGAGAACAAAATCTTGCCATTTAGAACAACATGGATGGACCTAGAGGGTATTATTCTAAGTGAAATAAGACAGGGAAGGACAAATTCCACATGATTTCACTCATATGTGGAATCTATACAACAAAATGAACAAACAAACCAAACAGAAAGAAACCTATAGAAACAGAGAACGAACTGATGGTTGTCAGAAGGAAAGGGGGTTGGGGGCTGGCTGAAAAGATGATGGGATTAGAATGTACAAACTGGCAGTTATAAAATAGTCATAGGGATGCAAAATAAAGCACAGGAATATAATCAATAATATCGTAATAACTATGTACAGTGTGAGATGTGTACTGGATTTATCGGGGTGATCACTTTGTAAGCTACATAAACGTCTAATCACTATGTTTTACACAAGAAACTAATGTATTGTTTTCTGTCAACTGTAATTAAAAATTATATATATATATGAAATAATTGTTTTCAAGTAATAAAAGAAATAGGGTGCTATTAATGAAGATTGTATACAAAGAGGTGAGGGGAGTGTTCTGGTTAACATGATAGTGTAGGTAAAAACTGTGCTCGTTTCCTCCCATGACTACATCAAAACTACAACTAAATGTTAGAACAAACACCCTTGAGTCACCAACTGATGACTAATTGAACAAAATTCTGATAACTAAGGTATAAAGAACAATCCACATGAGACTATTAGGAAGGATGGAGATGAGAAAGAAGCTGGTTCAACACCCAGATGTGGTGGTTAAGAATCAGATAGGCAATCTCTGTTCTAAAGGTATCCCCTGAGGAGTGAGGAGTCCTAGCCCCACACTGGACTCCCCAGCCTGGAGCATCAGTGCTGGGAAAAGGAGGCTGTGAAAATCAGTGGGGATTGTGCCCAGATGAGACAGAGGGCTGCTGTACACCCAATAACCCTCTTAAAGGGCATGAGCACAAACTCACTCACTCACAAACACTCACTCTAAGTTCCAGCAAAGGGACAGTAACTCAAATAAAATGGCAGCAACATACAGGAAGGAACTGAATTGTCTGGCTTCAGGGTGAGAGCTAGAGAGGCAGATCTCTTCAGGACTGAAGTACTAACAGATGTCATTGTTCCTTTGTTGAGGCCTTCCCTCACACAGCTAAGAAGTGCACCAAATCTGAGTCTCCATCAATATGGCTAGCACCTCTTGTCCCACCCAGATGATTCTGAGACCGAACCCCACCCAATTTATGTAATGGTCCAAATCCCTTTCAGCAGTTGTTGTTCACAAGGGGCTGGTCCTAGCCCACAATGACAATTTTCCTAAAATCTCTCAAAAGACCACATACCCCAACAAGCTTCGGTTGACCTCAGTGTGCCCTGTACATCTTGCTAAGAAGCCACAAGCCCAGTACTAGTGACAGCTAGCCACAGCTTGTAGCCTAGACTCTCCCATGTACCAGCAAGTCCAGCTCAGGTACCTAACAATGGGAGATCATTTTGAAGCTTCTACCACGTGGTCTCAGGCCTGACACATGTGGCAGCTGACCTTGGCCTGCAATGGAAACCCTCATAAAAGTCCCCAGAACCAACAACCCTGTGGATGGCTTCACACACTCCAAACTACCATACATTAGCTGTACAAATGACATACCCAAAGGGTACACAAGGCAGGCACTACAGCCACACTAAAGTGAATTCTGCTCCATGGAGTCAGCCCTGATACAACAGCTCATTCTCTGTAGTCATGGCCAGTCTTTATAGCCAGTTAGCCTGATGGTCAATCCTTCCCATTGACAAGCCAAGAGCAATCAAGTCTCAACTGCAACAGGAAGGCACACACAACCCACAAAATGGATACTCCGGGAGCATCCAGCTCAGGAGCCTGTGTCACTGGGCCCCACAAGACACCTGCTATATAAGACCAGCCTACCAAAATGGGGTGATGTAGCAGATCTACCTAATACATAGAAACAAACACAGGGACTAGGCAAAAATGAGACGGCAAACATATCCCAAATGACAGAACAGAACAAAACTCCAAAAAAAGAACTAAATAAAATGGAGGTAAGCAGTTTACCAGATAGAGATCAAAACACCATTTATAAGCATGTTTACAAAACTTAGAAGCAGAATAAATGAACTCAGTGAGAACATACACAAAGAGTTAAAAAATAACCAGTCAGAATGAAAAAAAAAAAATGAAGAATACATTATAGGGAATAAACAGCAGATAGATGAAGCAGAGGCTCTAACAAACTATCTGGATACAAGTAGAGGAAGACACCAAATCAGAACAGCAAAAAGAAAAAAGAAAAGAGAAGAGTTTAAGGAACCTCTGGGACATCAAGTGGAACAGGGGTACCAGAATGAGAAGAGAGAGAACAAGGGACTGAAAACTTATTTGAAGAAATAGTGACTAAAAATTATCTTATCCTGCCAAAGAAATAAACATGTAAGTACAGGAAGTACATAGAGTCCCAAACAAGATAAACCCAAAGAGGCCTGTACCAAGACACACCATAATAAAAATGACAAAGATTAAAGACAAGGAGAGAATCTTAAAAGAAGCAAGAGTAAAGCAGTTTGTTACCTACAAGGGAGCTTTCATAGAACTGTCAGCTGATTTCTCAACTCAAACTTTGCAGGCCAGAAGAGACCGGCACAAATTATTCAAATTGATGAACAGCAAATACCTATAACAAAGATGACTATTTAGCAACGCTATCATTTAAAATCAAAGGACGGGTAAAGAGCTTCACAGACAAATAAGCTAAAGGAGTTTATCACCACCAAGCCAGTACTTCAAGAAATGTTAAAGGGACTTCTTTAAGAAGAAAAAGAAAACAAAAGCAAAACAAAACCGCAAATAAGAATAATAAAATAACCATAAATATATGTCGTGCGGGAGACCCTGCTCGCTGCGCCATTTGTCGTGCTCGGAGGCCTTCTCGCCGCACCATCTTTCAGGCGGAGCGGCCTGCGGGGTCTCTGCTCCCGCTCCCCACACAAGAACGCAGGATATGGTGAGGCCGAAAAGGAACACCCACGGAGCCATAGGTAGGGGAGTCATACCACTATCGTCTCACTGGAGGCTGGGCCCACCGGACGCGTGACCTGCCGTCCGCCTTTCCGCCAACCGACCGACTGATGACTCTCTTCCACTCTCTCGACTCTGTTCCTCTCCTCTTCTGCTCTCCTCGTCCCTGCTTTTCCGCTCTCTTCGGCTCTGCTCGGCTCTTCGGTAATCCTCGGCAATCCTTCGTAGCCGCAGCAGTTATACAAGCAGCCAATCGGCTAACCGGCCACAGCCGACGGCCAATCAGCCACAGCCCTCGGCCATTCACCACCCGAGCCAGCACCCTTCCACGTGAGGCCGAGAGCCTATAAACTACTTTCTGGGGCTCTGTCCCCACAATATATATCTACCACTAATTACTATAAAAGTAATTGGATTAAATACTCCAATCAAAAGACACAGAGTGGCTGAAAGGATAAGAAAACATGACCCATACATATGACGCCTACAAGAGACCCAGTTCAGATTGAAAGACACATATAGAATGAAAGGAAAGGGATAGAAAAAGATAATTCTTGCAAATGGAAATGGAAGAAAAAAAAATTTGGATAGCAATACTTACATCAGACAAAAGAGATTTTGCAACAAAGAGTATAAAAAGAGACAAAGAAGGACATTTTGTCTCTTATGTCAAGAAAAAAAAGAAAAAGAATCAAATAAACAACTTAACCTTTTACCTAAAGAAACTAGAAAAATAACAAACAAAGCCTAAAGTGAGTTAAAGAAAGGAAATAATAATGATCAGAGTGAAAATAAACAAAATAAAACAATCCTAAAAGAATAATCCAAAGACCAATGATACAAGTGCTGGTTCTTTGAAAAGATCAACAAATTTGATTAATCTCTAACTAGATTCATGAGAGAGAAAGAGAGCGAGAAAAGAAGAAGAAGAAGAAGAAGAAGAAGAAGAAGAAGAAGAAGAAGAAGAAGAAGAAGAAGAAGAAGAAGAAGAAGAAGGACGAGGACGAGGACGAGGAGGAGGAGGAGGAAGAGGGGGGGGAGAGGAGGGGAGGGGAGGGAAGGGAGAAAGAAAGGAGGCCCAAATAAATAAAATCAGAAATGAAAGAGAAGTGACAACAGACATCATAGTAATGTAAATAATTATGAGAACATACTATGAACAATTATATGCCAACGATTTGGACAATCTGGAAGAAGTGCACATTCCTAGAAACATACACTCATCTAATACTGATTCAAAAAGAAACAGAAAATCTGAATAAACCAATTACTAATTACTACCAAAGAAACTGAATCAGTAATCAAAAAGCTCCCAATAAACAAAAGTTCTGGACCAGATGGCTTCACAGATGAATTTTACTAAGCATTCAAAGAAGAATTAACACCAGTCTCTCAACACCAAACTTTTCTCACAAATCTTTCCAAAATTTGAATAGGAGGGATGGCTCCCAAGCTTATTTTCTGAGGCCAGCATTACATTGATTCTGAAACCAGACAATAAATAAATAAATAAATAAATAAATAAATAAATAAATAAATAAATAAATAAATAAGCAAGCCAATATCCTTGATGAACATAGATGCAAAAATCCTCAAAAAAATATTAGCAAACTTAATTCAATAAAACACTAGAAAAGATCATACACTATGATCAAGTGGGCTTTATTCCTGGGATGCAAAGTTTGTTCAATATTCACAAATCAATTACATTCACAAATCATTATGTACACCACATATACAAAACTAAGGATAAACATATGATCATATCAATTGATACAGAAAAATCATTTGACCAAATCCAGCATCCATTTGTGATAAATACTCAGAACTAGAATAAATAATTCTAAAATTATATTAATCTACAAAAGATCCTGAATAGTCAAAGGAATCTTGAAAAAGAACAAACCTGGAAGTGTCACACTATCTGCTATCAAACTGTACTACAAAGCTATAGCAATGAAAACAGAATGGTACTGGTATAAAAACTGACATGTAGATCAATGGAACACTATAGACAACCCAGAAATAAACACAATATGTATGCTCAATTAATTTATGACAAAAAAGGCAATAATATAAAATGGGGTAAAGAAAGTCTCTTCAATAAATGGTGTTGGGAATACTGGACTGATACATGCAAAAAAATGAAACTGAACAATTTTATTACAACATATACGAGAATAAACTCAAAATGGATTAAAGACTTAAATGTATTACCTGAAATTATAAAGGAAGAAAACATAGGCAGTAAACTCTCCAACACTGCTCTTAGTAAAATTTTTGGATATGTCTCTTTAGGCAAGGAAAACAAAAGAAAGAAAAAAAGGGACTACATCATACCAAAAAGGTTGTGCACAGCAAAGGAAACTATCAAAAAATGAAAAGACAACCTCCTGAATCGGACAAGATATTTGCCAATGAGGTTCCTCAAAAAATTAAAAATAGAACTACCATATGACCTAGCATTCCCACTTATGAGTATATATGTTAAGAAAATCAAAACACTGATCTGAAACAATATGTGTACCCCTATGTTTACTTCAGTGTTATTTACAATAGCCAAAATATGGAAGCAACTTCAGTGTCCACTGATAAATGAATAAAGAAGAATTTACACACACACATACACACACACACACACACACACACACAATGGAATATTACTCAGCCATAGAAAGAATGAAATCATACAATCTATGGCAACGTGGATGGACCTAGAGAGTATTATACTAAGTGAAATAAGTCAGAGGGAAACAAATACCATATAATTTCAGTTACATGTGGAATCTTACAAACAAACAAACACAGATACAGAGAACAAATGGATAACTGCCAGATGAGAGCAGGGTTTGGGAGCTGGGTGAAAAAGGTGAGAGGATTAAGAAGTACAAATTGGCAATTACAAAATAGTCAGAGGGACATAAATTACAGCATAAAGAATATAGTCAATAATATTGTAATAACTATATATGGTGCCAGGTTAGTACTAGACTTATTGGCGGGATCATTTTAAAAGGGATATAAACGTTCAACCACTAAGCTGTGTACCTGAAACTGATATAATATTGAATGTCAACTGTAATTGAAAAAAGAAAAAAATAATAAATAACACAAAGTGCTAGGTAGCATAGTTGGCATTATATTGCTGATTTACTCTCCAAGACTCTAATAATATCAGACGGTGTCAGTTAGGAACTACCAAAATAAACAGCAGGGGCCGGCCTGGTGGCTCAGGTGGTTGGAGCTCCGTTGTTCCTAAAGCCAAAGGCTGCCAGTTTGATTCCCACATAGATCAGTAGGCTCTCAACCATAAGGTTGCTGGTTGGATTCCTTGACTCCCGCAAGGGATGGTGGGCTGCATCCCCTGCAACTAACAACGGCAATTGGACCTGGAGCTGAGCTGAGCCCTCCACCGCTACTACAATTGAAAGCACAACAGTTGACTTGGAAAAAAACCTGGAAGTACACACTGTTCTCCAATAAAGTCCTGTTTCCCAACCCCAATAACAAAACAAAGAAATATAAAACAAGTGAAAAATAAAAATAAAATAAACAGCAGGACAACACCCTATGACACAGAAAAAAGAAAATAAAACCAAAACCCTCCAAATAGGAGCAAATATTATATTTATTTAAAATATATTTAAGATCTAAATGAAAATATATTTAATTTCATACAGTTCATTTCCTTTGAATGAATAGTGTCTCTAATCAAGACAGTACATATACTGTAAAAAGCTATTACTTCATCTTCATATTAACAGAAAAAAGTTATCTTCAGTGAAATATTTTTAAAAATAAAATAAATTTCAAGATTTATGTTGTTTTTAAGTAGCTAAGAATCTACTTTGTCAGTTTCAGAAACAGTAAATTCAAGATTCCAAAATACATATGTAGGAGTCAATGTAGAATTTATTAAAAGTTAATTTTTATTTTGTCTCACATTTTAACTTTTTCCTTTTAACTCACTGGTTCATGGTTTATTGTTATTTTGTGTATTTACTTTTGGACCTCTATTATAATCAAGACAAACATTTTTGCAACTCTTCCAAGACAGATTAGAGTACAAACTGTTTACAATTTGTTGTTAAATACAAAGGTGTTCTAAAACATGCAGGATATATTTCTAAGATAATATTTATAGATATTTGAAGTCTGGCCTAAAACAAAAGACAGAATTAATGGTCAAATTGAACACTTTAAATGTAGAAACATACAAAATAAAAATCTGTATATTGTATCAAAATAACTAATGAATTCAAAATAATTATCATGCTGTTCACATTAATTAAATTAAATTGCATCAATCATAGGATGAGAAAAAAATGTAAAAATTTATCAGTTGAACTTTACCTGTTCTTACTTTAATAAACATAGATAAGAAAAATCTACATATATTTAATTATGATATATTAGCTCAATATTTGGTATTGAAAATCATGTCTTTCAACCATTTTATTTACATAAAATGTTTAAAGGTTTTTTGCTTTTTTTTAAAGATTGTCTTATCATATTCAACTGGGCTCACCTTAGGATTTTGAACTCTTGAAAAGAAGGGGCTATATCTTTCATATTTCAAATCCCAACGTATTTTGTGTTTAGAAGGAAATTTAAAGAAATATGATGAATAAACAAAATTAAATAATTTAACTATGTAATACATAATTTAACATATAACTCAATATATATACACTATATATTGCATAAATTAAAATACATTGTACATAAATCTAATTATACTTGTATATATATCCTAAGTAGCATTTTCTTTTCTAGAGAAATTTTACGGTGTACATATTTTACAAACAGGTAATAAACAAATCTTTTTTGAGCAGTATCTTTTAAAATATAAAATAGCCTTAAATGACATGATTTCTTTTATATAAACAAAATCTTTCATTGTTACTTTGAATGCACTCCCCTTCTTTTTACCCATTGACTCTCCTATTGAACAGTAGTTTACAGACAGAATGTAATTTATCTTGCTAAACCAACATTTGAAATGCAAAATTTCCTCTCCAACTCTTTAGTTATCCTGCAATCTCTTTCTTTAAAGTGCCTACAATTTTATCCACTTAGAAAATTCAATTGTATCCAGTTAGAAAATTCGATTGTATCCAGTTAGAAAATTCTGTGTTGGATATGTAAAATATAGACAAACATTTTTGTTTGTTTGTTTGTTTTTACTGGACTCTTCGAATCCAAGGAATGAGTGAGCAAATTCAGGTAATATTACTCAAGTCATCCTGCTAAACTTGCAAGTTCTGCCAGTCTATCCTATGGTCATAATTGTCCTGTCTTATAATGAAGGACATCAGTAATGAAACAAGTGTGCAGAGGGTGGGGAAGGAGGTGATCAGATGACCCAACAAGTCCAACCATGTGTAACTTAGTCACAGTATAAAGAACACAGAATCTGTTGGAAGTCAAGTGAAGCAGATGTAGGAAGGCCCAAAATTGGGATTTATTTTGAGACAGTCTTTAATCTCAACATTGTTTTTTGAGTCATGATGTCGATATGAAAAAATTAATGCAAAATTCTGCCTTTTAGAAGGACATAGTGAGATCAGCCCACAGTCTGGGAAGAAGAAGATCTTTGAATCTGGCAAGTTATATATTATAAGTGAATGGTCACTGCATAGGAATTCGGCTGTGGCACACAGTACCAGCTCCAGAGAGACTCCAAAAATTTTCCAGACAATTGAGCATCAGACAAACAGTCTTTCAGTTTCACAAGATTCTCTTCAGTACCTCTGAAAGATATAGATTAAAGGCTTTGGGGGTACCATGAGCATTGGCTTTTGGTTATGACTCAAAAGCTTCTAATGCAGTGCTTGTCGAGATTCTATACAGCACCAATTTTGAAAGAAAGGTCAACACTAGATAAGATTATATTGGTCAAAAGCTGTTAGGTCAATAGATCATTAAGGAGGCATACAGACTACAATTCTATATTAAATTCCAAACCCAGAATGCCTTCCAATCAATACACACAGACACACACACACTCACACACACACACACACATACACACACACGCACAGTCCTCTCTGGAAGGATATGATTAAAAACAGGGTTAAGGAAGAGCCTATAGAATTCTAACAACACTGAAATGTGAGTTGATTATACCATCACAAGCCACAAGGCAGTGTATCAGCCCTACCAAGTTCACCATTATCAGATAAATATAGCACTTTCTATTATAAATATAGCTTCCCTTTCTTAAACTTATTTATTCTAAGTCAATTCCTAGACCCAATTAGCAATTTTGCTTAGTGAAAATTTTCCATACACTTTGTTTCCTGACTGGATTACATGAAATAAATGTGTACCTCTATTTCTCATCTTTTTTAAAATAAGTATTCCCTCACCAAGCACTCATCTCCATGCCTTTCCTGGAGTGAGTATATTGATTTATTCAACCAAAAGAAAGTAATAACTATAACAAAAATTCATTAAGCTCAGGCGTGGCTTGGGTGGGCTGAGAAATAAAAAAAGAAATTTAGCAGTAAAATGTATTTTCTAGTTTTGAAGACAAGATGTGCAGAGTAAAACTACATAAAAACAAGGTTATGTGACAGCAATTAAAATCACCAATGAATACAGAGTTAATACAAAGTAAAGATTACAAGTTTCTCATAGACATATTTTTTTTTTCTGGCAAATATTCCATAGTCTTGTTTCCTCAAAAATACAGATACATTAGAGTTCATTGTGTTCAATATTTACACATATAAACTAGTAGTTTTAGCTCATTTAATGTACCTAATCTACATCTAGGATGGTAATCTTTTGTCTTAATTATTAGATTTGGGGAAAAAAAATTGTGCACATTATTAGTATGGATATACCATGTCCCTGACATGATATCTAAGTTAAGATCACCACCTTTAAGTATTGAACATTAATTAAAATATAAATCTCAATTAATCAGTGTTCTTTACTTTTTAATTACATAATGACCAGAAACCTCATGTAAAACATAAATTTTACTTTAAAACTGCACACCCCAAAACTTTTCAAAAAATACATCTTCAAATAATTGTGTCACCTTTTAGAACTATTCAAGTAAGATTAGACACTTTTAGTCTTAAGAGATCATGAAAACGGGTTAACCTTTCTTTTAAATAAATTTTCTTTCCCACTGGCAAGCAGCTGTAATTTAAAACTACTTTCATAGTAAACCCTATAAATCAGGTTCATAATAGACATTCTGACAGTGTTTTTACAACAGTAATTTGTAAAATGGATGCGGGAAAATAACAAATTTCCTTATTCTACACATAACAGGGCATCTGTTTCCCTTAGCAAGACCACGAGGCGTGGGATCCTCCCCAAAGTGTCCAAAATCAATTGTTATGGCCATTACAGTGTCTATGATTTGAATACTGACTGATGTATCAACACTAGCACATGCTATAGGGCATTTGTGACCTGGATTATTAGTCCTAAAGGTACAAATCTTCCTTCCTTTTCAGTTATAAAGTTTGAGCTTTAAATCTTAGACAAATGAAAAAAGAACACAGATTCTTCCTGGTGTTCTAGGATAACAGTATTTACATGCTAGATGTCAATCTTTAATATTAGCCATCTAACTCCAAAACTGTTTATAAGAAAGCTGAACAAATTCAAGATAAGACAGAATCTCGGCAGTCAAAGAACTTACTGGTTGCCTAGGGATATGGATATATAAACTATTACCTGGAATGCATTTAAATAAGTACTCATATAAAATTTTCTAGTATACTATAAGGACTGCAAAAAGACAGCCATTGTATAATCTGGGTTGAGGACAAATGCCTCCATGGAGGAAAAGACTTTTGAGTATATTCTTAAAATACAGCTACAAAACTTTTTGGCTGACAGAGTAAGAGGAGGAAAGAAAACCTGGAGTTTTAAGACAGCATGAGAAACAAAGGCAGAGAGACAAAAATAACAGCTATTGCACTAAAGAAGGACAACTATTTCAAAACTCTGATGCATAAGCACGAAAGGAGGGGAGAAAGCAGGGATAAGAGAAATAAACCAGGTCATTTCTAATGCATTTAAAAAATATTTAACTTATTTATGTGTATTGAAAAAATGTTTTCATTAGCCTTTTAGACAGTGTTTTAGTAGTGTCTCCCCACAGTGACAGTAGCAGAGGAAAGAACCCTAGGATTCACTTGCTAGGTAAAGGTGTGCGTGTGTCCTTGGGGAAGTCATTTAACTGTTGCATACGTCAATCTCATCATCTTTTATTTAGAGATTAATCCAGAAAACCTCTATTGTATTCATTGTTGATACATTATTGTGGAGGCTAAAAAGCATAACATTATTTTTTAATAATTGTTTTGGTCAAACCTATAGATTAAGAAAATGAATATGTGCACCTGAATGGTTTTATATTCCCACATAATTAAATAATAAAATACAAATTAATATAAAAAGATAGGGGTCAATAAAAAATAAAACAAATGAAAGTGGGCTAACAATTTTTATAGTTAATTTTCAAGTTTGGCGTTAATCTTCCTTTTAGTAATGTGAAAAAGGACATGTTGTCAATTAATTCTCATTACTAAAAAAAAAAAAAAAAAAAAGTAGAAAGAAAAACACACACAAGGGCTTAAGTAAGGCTTTCTTTAGAATTGAATCTTTAAATTTCTCACATTGTTAATGGGATTACCAAGTGATGAAGTGGGCAATATTTTGAAGTAATTGTTATAATTAATGAAATCCTACTTTTAGTGGCTATAGACCAAGCCAGTGATAAAACTTTCAAACGTAATAATATGATGGCATTTCATTGAAGGACTAAGTTAAAACGGATTATCATTGCTACTCTCTGATGCTCTGACATTATTCAAGAAAAAAATCTGCAGATGTATGTTAACTTTGTCATAAATATTACTTTCCAAGCTGGCATTTTGATAAAAATGGGATAGGAAAAGAAAACAAAAAACGAACAAACAAACAAACAAAAAACTAGGTATATCATGCTCATATTAATATTAATACAAATAAACATTGTCTAATTGACACATTTAGAGTAGATATAAAATATTCCTAGAAATAACACAGATGTGCAGACCAGGCATACAAATAAAAGACATATAATTCTATTCACTAGAAAATAACTAGTGTAGAAAAAGATAATTTGGGAATATAACTTTGTGTTTCTTTTTAATGTCACATAGAGGTGGTTTAAATAAATTTCCAGAGTAGGTATAACAAGAAAAAAAGCCAATAAAATTGAATTTATTTCCTTCTTTTTTAATCATTTTCTTCAGTTAAAATTATTGACAATACACTACTGTGCATAGTATTAATATATCATTACCTATGTATATATTTCTTTCAGCTCTATTTTACTAACATATCTGTTTTTCTCCATTAACCACAAATTACAAATGCAACTCATGGTATCTCCAGAAAATGTGGGATTGGATTTGAAATCTAGAAAAAAAAGTCATTAAGAATTTTGACTTTTTTTTTCCTAAAGGAAACTAACTTAATAGGAAATTAGGAATAAACAGGACTGGTTAGTACCAGTACTGTTTTATTCCTAATTTCCTATTAAGTTAAAAGAAGGTCAAAGAACATTTTGAATATTTTATTACTATATTTCCAAATTATTCTAATAAGTGAATTGTCATGTTTAAGCTTTATGATATAATGTAAACTGTTCTCACATGTTATTTATAAAATAAAGTTCAAACATTTATAGCTACCATGTCTCTAACACGGAACTACAGTATGGTGGTATAAAAAAAGTTTATATCATCATAGGCCTATCTCAGGAAACAAGAAAAATCCCAAGAAAAATCCCAAATAAACAACCTAACATTGTATCTTAAATGATTTGATAAAGAAGAACAAATGAAGTCCAAAGTCAGCAGAAGGAAGGAAATAATAAAAATTACAGCAGAATTAAAGAGAGAACAGGAAGACAATAGAAAAAAAAATCAATCACCAAAGATCTGGTTCTTTGAAAACATTAATAAAATTGATAACCTCCTGGCTAAACTCACTAGGGAGAAAAGAGAAAAAAGACAAATAAGCAAAATCATAAATGAAAGAAGTTACACAGATACCAGAAAAATAGAAAGGATCATACAAGAACGTTATGAAAGACTATAAGCCACCAGGTCCAGTAACAAAGAAGAAACTGACAAGTTCATAGAAATACATAACCTTCCTAGACTAAATCAAGAAGAACTGGAAAATTTAAAGAGACTGATCAACAGCAAGGAAATTGAAACAATCATTAAAAACCTCCCAAAACACAAAAGTCCAGGACCAGATGGCTACACTAGACATTTCTACCATATACTCAAAGAGCTGTCCTTCTCAAACTCTTCCAATAAAATTGAAGAAGAGATAGTACTTCCTAACTCATTTTGTGATGCCAACATTACTTTGATATCAAAACCTAGTAAGGGTAATACAAACAAGGAAAACTGCAGACCAATATCGCTGATAAATACAGACACAAAAATCCTAAACAAAATATTTGCAAAATACATTACAATACATTAAAAAGATTATACATCGTGACCAAGTAGGGTTCATTCCAAGTGCACAAGGAAGTTTCAACATACACAAATCGATTAATGTGATACACCACATAAAGAAAATAAGGGATAAAAAGCATGACCATATCAATGGATATAGAAAAAGCATTTGACAAGATGCAGCATCCATTTATGATTAAAACACTTAATAAAGTGGGTATATAATGAAAGTACCTCAACATAATAAATGCCATATACAACAAACCCTCAGATAATAACATACTTTAGGGTGAAAAACTGAAAACTTTTCTTTTAAGATCAGGAACAAGACAAGAATGCTTCATCTCATGAATGCTATTCATCATAATTTGGAAGTCCTAGCCAGAACAATATGATGAGAGAAAGAAATAAAAGCCATCTAAATTGGGAATGAAAAGTCAAGTTGCCACTTTTTGCAGGTGACATTATTCTCTATATAGAAAAACCTAAAGACTCCACCAAATAATCTATTAGAAAAATGAACAAATACAGAAAGTTGCAGGGCACAAAATTAATGTACAAATATCCATTGTGTTCCATTGCTTTTAATAAAATTTCAGAAAAACAAACGAAAAAATTACTTTTGTAATGATAACAAAAAGAATAGAATACCTAGTAATAAACTTAACAAGAGATGTGAAGGACATATACACTGACTACAAGACATTAAATAAATAAATAAATAAATAAATAAATAAATAAATAAATAAAATTGAAGAAGACGCAAAGAAATGGAAAGATATTCCTTGTTCAGGGATTAGAAAAATAAATATTGTTAAAATGGCCATATTATCCAAAGCAGTATATAGACTTACTGTAACCCCCCTCAAAATCCCAATGGCATTGTTTTGAAGAAATAAAATAAACATACAAAAAATCATCAGATTTGTATAGAATCATAAAAGACCACAAATAGCTGCAATCTTGAGAAAATAGAACAAGAGGCATCACACATCCAGACTTCAAATTATACTACAAAGTGACAATGATCAAACAGCATGGTATTGGCAGGAAAACAGACACATACCCATTGAATAGAATTGAGAACACAGAAATAAATCCATATACATATGAGAAAATTATTTTTGACACAGGAACCAAAATACAATGGACTAAAAACCTCTTAAATAAATGGTGCTGGGAAAATTGGAAAGCCATGTACAAAAGAAAGAAACTAGACTGCTATGTGACACCAAAACTAACTCAAAATGGAGATATGACTGGATTCTAAGATAGGAAAAAACAAATTGCACAGAAGAAAACATAGGTACTAGTTTTATGAACCTTGGACTCAAAGACGATTTTATGAATTTGACCACAAAGGCAATGGAAGTAAAAGAAAAAATAAATTAATGCAACTATATCAAACTAAAAAGCTTTGGCACAGTAAATGAAACTGTCAACAAAACAAAGAGACAACCAACCAAATGTGAGAAGATATTTGCAAATACCTCCTATAAGGGGCGAATATCCTAAGTATATAAACAACTTACACAACTCAACAACAGAAAAACTAAAAATCCAATTAAAATACTGACAAAGGATACTTTTTCCAAGAAGACATATAAATGGTCAACAGATATATATGAAAAAATGCTGAACATCTGGGGATTGCAAATCAAAATTAGGGAAATGCAAATCAAAACAAAAATGAGATACTACCTCGTATCTGGTAGAATGGCTATTCAACAAAACAAGTAATAGTAAGTGTTGGAGAGTTTGTGGAGAACAAGGAACCCTTATACAGTGCTGTTGGGAATGTAAATTGGCAGAGCCACAATAGAAAACAGTATGGAGGTTCCTCACAAATTAAAGAATAGAATTACTATATGACCCAGGAACCCCCCTTCTGTGTATCTACCCCCCAAACCAGAAAACATTTATCTGTAAAGATTTATGTACCCCTTTGTTCACTGAAACATTAGTCACAGTGTCCAAGAATGTAAACAACTCAAGTATCCTTCAATAGATGATTGGATAAAGCAGATGTGGTACATATATACAATGGGATATTACTGGGCCATAAGAAAAGATGAAATACTTACATTTGCAACAACAGGGATGGATGTTGAGATTATTATGCAAAGGGAAATACATCAGACAGAAAAATTCTACAACCATATGATTGTACTCATATGTGGGATACAAAACTGAAAGCAACAAACAAACAAGACAAACAAATGAAAACTCATAGGTGCAGATAACAGTTTAGTGGTTTCCAGAGGGTAAGTGGGGAAGCAGGGAGGTATAAGAGGTAAAGGGGGTCAAATATATGGTGATAGAAGTAGATCTCACTTTGGGTTGTGAACACACAATATGATGATATATAAATGATGTATTACAGAATTGTACACCTGAAACATGTAACTTGACTAACCATTGTCACCTG